>NC_056559.1:7800466-7804615 GCF_013358625.1 Macadamia integrifolia
CCCCAATCTCTTTTGAGGAGTTTGGTTGGATTATTAGTTTTTTTTTTTTTTTAAATTTTATTTTACATCTATTTTACATCCAACCAAACAACTATGGTAAATTAATTTCACTTCACTTCTGTTGCAACCAAACGATTGAAAAGGGGAAAAAAAAAATCACTTCACTTCCCCTTCACTTCCCTTCCCATTTTCCTTGCAAACAAACGCAGCCTAAGGCATGATCTCATTTACAAAGGGTTAGTTGGATACTAGTTTTTTATCTTGCTACTGTTAATTGGGCTAAACGGACTTTGAATAGGGCTTAAATGGGTTATTGAATCTTTTATCTCTGAGTGGGCTTTAAACAGACAATTAATTAAATGCTTCAATTTTTAAAGGCCTGTATGAGCTTAATGGTGTAATGGTGTAAGAATTGAACAGTTGACTAATGCAGAAGGGCTTCTTGATAATAAAAGGTTTAGATTGATTCCATATATGCACATTGCTGATACAAGTGGCTGCTCCTTCACCCAAAAATTTATCAAATTTATCTACATCAATAGCAAGTCATCAAGAGTCGGGACTTAATTGAGCTCTTAAGTGGTTGGTATTGAGCGCTCGTCAAGTTGGACCCTTGCATTACAAATGATTGAATAGTATTGATATGGACTTGAGCCTAACACATTTAACAAATGGTCTAAGTTGATTTCATATTTTTCCATTGGGGCTCGACTGGGCTAATTGGTGCGGCCAAGCATTGATACCCCTATGAGTCACTAAAACTATATTTGACTGACAAGAAAGAAAATAATGAAAACCTTAATTGTTACAAATAATGAAGAAACTAGTGTTCCATGACTAAAGTTCTCAATATATTTCTTTAGGGTGGGGAATCGATGCTAGACTGCAATCCCTTGTGCCCAAACATAGGAATGGTGAAATGACTGCCCCACCCCCTCCTATGAGACGCCATCTGCCAAGCTCCCATTAGCCCCAAGTTGACGTAAGGCGTTCCAAATATGTGAAATTTAATAATATTTTGTTGTTTGGAATTGGGCCCAAATCACGGATTTTAAAACCCCCCAATTCCCTATCTCAAGTACATGGGTTGTGCGTGATATGGTCAGTCTTTATCTTTTCACTGTGGAGACCTAAAGTACTAATTCTGTCGTACTCTTTGAAAGATGAATATTAGGTTTTGATGGATACAAAAAACTACTCCCAAATCCTAGTTTAAAAGAAGGATTAAAGAATGATTAAAAAAAAAGAAAAAAGGAAAAAGATACAGAAAAGCCCTCTAATAAGTTTGTATTCTAAAATAAAGAAGATAGCCACTTCTCTATTCCTTATTGAGACCATGATTAGCACAGGCTTATTATTTTTATAATAAATTACAAAAAAATATATTTTTAGTTTAATACTATATACTTTATAAATTTTAATTGGACTTTTTTTTTTAAAATTAAAAAATTTCTATTGTTTGATGATATGCTCAAACCTTAATTATCATGATACAAGCCTTTTTATTTCTTCATTCAAATTTATAAATTAGAAAAAGACCCAATATTATATTACAGAAATTAGAAGTCCGAATCAGGGCGATAGAGATTGAAGTGTGTGTTTGGGCGGCCTCAACTCAGTTAAAAGAGCCTGGTCCAAGTCCAACCCCCTTTTATGGGTCTCCATAATTTGTTGTATCAAAGGGCTTCGCTCTTCACCAACAAATAAAAAAGGGCTTCGCTAAATTGGCCCGTAGCCATCCCCCTCGTTGCCCATTAGCCCATAAAGACGAGTCAAGACTCAGGACTCAGGGGTGTTCTCCACTTCTCCCCCCAGAGACGAATAAGGCCAAGTAACACCGGAACCCTTTCACAAAAGGACAAAAGAAGATGTCACCATGCCTTTTGGGACAGCGACAGATAGCGAATCGTTGGAGACCTGGGACTGACAGGTGTCCTTTCCGTCGACCAAAGCATAGCAAAAAAAAGCTGCTGGGATATCATCTCCGTCATCACCACGTGGCACTCCCACACGTGGACTCTTCCTTGCCCACCATTTTTTTTAGTTTTTGTGACCACGAGAAGCGGTAAGAAAGTCTGCGCCGTCAGTCACACTCACCGTCAAATCTAAACTTCCTTTGTATTCTTTAACGTCGTGAAAATCTGACGGAGGAGAAAACGGAACCCATTTCATCCATAAAATAATTGTCATCCGCTCAATAATTACGTTCCCCTCAAGATTCTCTCTCTCTTTACTTACTCCCACTGAGTGAACCACAGTAGTACACTACCACACCATCCATCCGCCGCCCCCTACTCCACATCTGAAAAGGAAATCCAATTTCTCACGATAAACTGAAGAAATTTTGAGATCGGGTATTTATCGGCTAAAATTTCTTTACCAATACTGTGAGCCACTGAGCCCGGCAGCCTCTTCCCACAATTATATTACAAAATATGAATTTTGTTTCTAAGGGAAAGGAAGGGATTTATTTGGTGCATGTACGTATTGACATTTTTCACATAAAGTCAATGGATGCACAGGAAAGAATGTCTTACGGTTTATATACTTTATATTGTCATGAAAAAGAGTGTGGTTGAGGACATGTACTATATTAGTAATGTGTATATCATTTTCTTTTGTGATTTATAATTATGTATATGAAGGCCAACAAAATTGATAGTTAATACAAATTTCCTTAGTTTGTTTCATGAATTAGCCTTATATTTGGTAATAATTTATTATACAATTGTAAGTTTTCAACTCTTTTCAATTACCTTATGAGCAAGTTGAAGATTGTAAGATGATGAACAATTTATTGTAGATATGACGGTTTCATTTTAAATTTGTAAGAATATTTTATAGGATCAATAAATAAAGTCAACAATATAATCATGAATCTAATTAATATATGCTCATATCTATATCGCATTGGTGTAGTTTCTATAAGGTTTGGCTTTTTTTTTTCTTGTACTATCTTCTTTTCAGAATTCTTTCTTTGTCACTCTTGCATGTTCTTTTTTCTATGTTAATTGTCAATCAATTGCAAGTAATGAGTGTTGCTTCCTTTATGTAGATGGGGAGCAGAGATTAACCTTGAAATATAGTACAAAGTGGGACCCTTCTATAATAGGATCTAATTGTAAAGAATTTCACTAGTATTTACACTTCAATGCGGTTAACCGAAGATCTAAATTCTCATTAAGGGATCACTCCGTGAACCGGTCTTCGTCCAATCTAGCCTGCCAATCAACACCAAACTACTAATTCAACTCTACACAATGATGTATTAGCCATACATAGAAAAAAAACATTATAAAAGTATGAGAAGATGAATACGCATTCTTTACCAATAAGTTGTAAATTAAAACAAGT
Source organism: Macadamia integrifolia (assembly GCF_013358625.1). Taxonomy (NCBI): domain Eukaryota; kingdom Viridiplantae; phylum Streptophyta; class Magnoliopsida; order Proteales; family Proteaceae; genus Macadamia; species Macadamia integrifolia. The sequence goes on from NC_056559.1 coordinate 7,803,821, forward strand.
ACTCTTTCCCATGCCCTCTCACATAACTAACTCACACACACTCTCTCCCTCTCCCTCTCCCTCTCCCTCTCCCTCTCCCCCTGACACTTTCTTTCTCTCTCCTCCTTAACCATGTGCGTCTCTATTTACAAAATCCATTCCCATGTGTAGGATCTTAATTTGAAATGTTAAAGTATAAAATTTCATATTATTCAAGCTTTCAAAAGAAAATAAGGCTCAAATCTATGAATTTTGATGTGCATAAAATCATCACACCAATTACATGAAAAAAATTAGCCCTGACTTCTTGTTAAATCCGAAACCGCTTGGTAACCCCCCACGACTTGAAATTAGGGATTTTCTATAACTCCTCAGAGCAACGGTTATAGAATAAGTAGGCTCCACGATAACAGTTACATAGGGAGAAGAAACCATCCTATTAACGGCTCTGAGGTCTGTCAGTCTTCAGTTAATAAATAGGTGAACGATACTCGTGAAATCCAACTCAATAATTCATACTTTAAGCCTCTTATTCTTTCATTTAAAAACTCATACCAATGTTTATCTTAAATTCTGACTTAGGCACTAGAAAGTACCCATAAGAGTTTCCTTCATGCTTCGCCCTTGCTTTATTTCTTAACCCCTCGTGTGCAAGAAATCTTGTTCATATTTCCACGGCAACAGATATTAATAAATATAAAAATGTATGACAATCAACATAATGGAAGTCCTATGTTAGTAAATAAATTAATGATCATCCTATTGTTTACCTCATTTGGATTCACAGGATATTCAACCGAAAAAATAATTACTTTT
>NC_056559.1:7804774-7816088 GCF_013358625.1 Macadamia integrifolia
AAAAAAAAAAAAACAAAAAAACCTAGGATCTAGGGATCTGTGCTTGTTGTAGCTGAGTCTTGGGGATCAAGTCGTACCTTTACCTTCCCCTCTAATGTACTTTCTCCTCCCTCCATCTCCCCCCCAAACCTAGTAAATTTTTATTATAAAATTAATTTAACAAGCTATCATAATTATGTTGGAGAATCTCTTGACAAAAAATAGATTTTTATCTCCTTTCGTAGAAGAATTAACTTACCATAAATTAAATCACATGTCTTATCTAAATGTAATGAGATTTTAATTACAATTAATTTCTTATGATTGTAGCATTTTATATAATTAAAAGGGTCAACTCCAATCAAGTAACACATTGAACAAGATTCCAATCCTATGAGTTTTGGCAACTATTTATATCTTAGTAGATCAATTCTACAATTACATTATAAAAAGAAAATAAATTGATTAATTATTAAGAGTGAGTTTCCCTACACCACCAATACGAGGAAATCATCTCCATGATTTAATGTACGGTATTGAATTATGTATTTGTTACCATCAAAATCAATATGTTATAAATATATATATATATATATATATATCAGCATGGATCAACCCGTATCAGACAAATTAACCCATGACCCATATCATTTCACTGATACAATTTCTGAAAGTACCATGAGAGAGATTTTTTTTGTCAATTTTTGCAAATGTGAGAGAACCCATACAGGTAGGATCCGATAGGGTAGAAAAGGCATCCTCACAATGCCCAATGAGGATTTTTTGACCTTAATTATTAAACAAATAAAGCACGAAAGGAAAGAGAAGTTCCGTCCTCGCGTGGAATTGGTGTGAGATACTGAGATATCGCACGCACGCATCATCTGCAGGAGAAAGGAAGGAAGCTATAAGTTGACCACTCTCTAATGAACACACACTAGTTTCTAGTTTCTTGTTTCTTGTTTCTATATTTCTCTTCATTTTCTTTTTCCTGATTCAATTTTTTGGCGGTGGAGAAAGGTTTCTGAACCTACGGGCCGGATGAGAGAATCTTGTAATGCTGTCTCGGTTCACCTCCGTCGATATATAAATACTCCTACGAAAATCTTTCTCTCGTTTCCTTATGTTTACCCACCCTCGTTTATTTCCTTCAATCCCATAAAAACCTTCTCTTCTCTGCTCCTCCGCTCTCCTGCTCTTTCTCGTCATCCCCTTCCCAATCTTCTCCTTTCTAGCTCCGATTTTAGTCCTGAAATCACTATCTACTAGTAACCCATTTCTCTGATTTTCTGTTGCTTCTGGTTTTCTTAGTCTAACTGAAGAAAACCCAGAAACTTAGAAGGAGACGATTTCAGTTCTCAATCCTCTCTACAAGTTACAGGTACAGCTACTGGTCTCTGGAGATTAGAATCCATCGCTTTGATTTTCTTTTACTGCCTGGTTTTCTTAGTCCAATAAAGGGCAAAGTCTAAAGAGGCTTTCGGAACCCTTTTTTCTCCAAAACTTTTTCTTTTGATTCTGATAATGTGGGTTTCTTTCTGTTCTAGCCAGGATTTCATCTTATTATTGCATAGCTGGATAAGCTGGCTGTAGAGAATCAAGAACAGAAGATCGGTTTTGTGAAGGCAAAGCAAAAGAAAGTTATGGTAAAGAAACAAATCTTAATCATTTGATCTTAATTTTCCTCCTCCATTAATTTTTTTTTTTTTTTTTTTCATTTGTTTTTTTAATAAAATTGATGTTATATATTGTCTGTTTTAGGTAAGCCCAATAATTCGAATGGAGAACGATGATCTGGGTCCTCCATGGTTGAAGCCGATGTTAAAGGCCACCTACTTCATTCCCTGTAGAATCCATGGCGATTCTAATAAGAGTGAATGTAATTTATTTTGCTTAGATTGCATGGGGAATGCCCTTTGTTCTTACTGTTTGATCCACCACAAAGACCATCGAGTTGTTCAGGTTTGTTTTTTCTTTGATCTTGAAGATGGGTTTTGTTCTTTTCTCATTTCATTCACATTTTCGGAATCTAATTACCTTTGGGTTTGGGTGGGGTGTGTGTGGTGGGGGATGGCCTTTGTCGGTAACTGATGATGATGCAGATACGGAGGTCTTCATACCACAACGTGATAAGGGTTAACGAGGTTCAGAAATACATAGACATTTCGGCCATTCAAACCTACATTATCAACAGTGCCAAGATCGTCTTCCTCAACGAGCGTCCGCAGCCGAGGCCTGGAAAGGGTGTCACCAATACCTGTGAAATCTGTGGCCGGAGCCTTCTTGATTCCTTTAGGTTTTGCTCACTGGGTTGCAAGGTCTCCTTCTAATCCATACCCACTTCGTATTTAGTATTATTTACATGTATAATTACTTGATTCTCTCTCTAACTTTCCATTTCTTATTTGGGTTAAGTCTCATCATCCAATCTAATCTTATTCTTTATGGGCCAATTGAATTTCCCAATTATATTTAGGCATCAGCATTCTTCCTACATTCTTCGTTGATGGGTTTCTTTTTTGAGTTCTGAAATTTGCTCAACTACTCCATTTGAAGTCTAAACTATGAACTTCGAATTGGGTTTTGCTTCATTGCTTGTGCAATGTTTCCTCTTTCTCTTTCCCATCTGCTCTGTTTGTGTATTTTTTAAATCTTAATTATTTGGGAAAATCACTAAATTTGACTAAAAGAGGCCCATGGTTTCATTGCTGATCAGTTGGAAGGAATGAAGCGTGGCGACCCAGAGCTAACATTCAAATTGCGGCCGAAGCACGGCCGAGATGGTGTGCATGGTTCGGAGTCTGAGGACTCGTCGACATCAAAGAAACTTCGAAGGACTTTTCTCTTCAATCGTGCAATGCAAGGCTACCATCAGGCAGGAACCTCTACCGACGGCGAGATGTATTCGAGCTCAAGTGATGATGCAGCCAATAACATATCGCCGGCAACTCCTCCAATTGTTAATTATCGAACAGCAAGAAGGAAGGGTATTCCTCATCGAGCTCCCTTTTGAAGAGAAATAGAGAACATCAGTAATGGAAATTCTCTGAAAATAAATGAAAAAAAAAAAAAAAATTCTGTAAAAAGGAAATGTTCATGAAGCTATATATATTTAGAGGGGAAATATAGATGTGAAATATGGAAAAGAAGAAAGATATAGCTTAGGAAAAAAAAAAAAAAAAGGAATAAACATAGAAATGTCTTTTGGGTTCTCTCTTTTGTAAATAGAAGAAAAAAAGGTTGAAGTGTGCTTTTTATAGGAAAAAAAAAAAAAATCTTAGTCTAGATCATGGAAGAGGATCCAAATAGCATAGATAGATGGAAGAAGATGATGATACATTAATAGGACAAAGTGATCTCTTCTTAAGTTACATAGAGTTTGATAATTTGTACATATTCATCATAGGTTTTTAATTAAGGGGTACCCTATTATTAATATTGAATGCATATCACTGTACAGTTCAAACCTAATGCATAATGCAGTAAGGTTGTTAGTTGGATTTGTAGGCCAGGGTGTGTATTGAGAAAGAGAAGAAGAAAATGGCATTTTTCTCAGATGTACATGTAGAACATTATCCATTCATGCCTGGTAATAATATTTTGTGTATTATTAAGATTTCAACATAAAAAAAAAAGGTTCTATATATATTCTGATGCCTTTCAATGTTCCTAATACTTATTTGATTCTCTTTTCACCATTTAAAGACAAATTCTATAGAAATTTTATATGTGGTATACTGGTATATATTCGCTGTTGCATCCTTCATTGATAAGCTGGATAGAACTTGGGAGTCTGCAACTCTAAAAACCTAAGACCTCACCAGAAGCCCAGGTGACACCATATTGATGAAGGGAAATTTTAGGTTTATAAGGGTTTTCCAAATCCATTTAAAAGAAGGGAAAGAAATGGAGAGGGAGGCTGGTCACTGCCTCACTGGTGTGGAAGGTTGATGTTGTGTGGGGTTGTAGTATTGGATATTATTTTCATATTATTCTCTCTCTCTCTCTCTCCCCTTATTCTCTTCCATTCAGTTGGGATTTGTCTTTCACCTCTGCTTCTGTCAATTGCCATTTATGTACGGTATCAGATCCTTGTGGAGTTGTACAGAGCGAGCAATGACTGGTGGTCCGTGGGGTACCCCCAATTGGCTGCGCATTAGTATTAATAAGTTAGTATAATATAAAAGATGCTTGTCTATTTTATTTATTTATTTATTATTTTATTGTTTTATTAAATATCAAACTCTAGGATTTTCAACCGTTGATATGATGGGGATATATAAATAAAGCCACAATCATACAACATTATAAGGGAAGAGAAAGACCATCTCTATCATCGTTACGTCAGTTACCGATGGTTAGGATGAGAAGAAAGGGCACCTCGACAGCCCCACACCCTTCTTGATTATAAGAAAAAAGAGGAGAGAGAAGAAAGAACGAACGAAATGGGCAGTCACTTTGGGAAAAAGTTTGAGAGTGATAGAACTTTAAAGCCCATGGTAGTGGCCGTGGTGGTGGTGATTTAGCATACGGTATCGTTATTGGTCATTCTTGATGTGGATACCTAGAGGTTGTTTCATGAATGACATATTGGTAAAAAAGAGTAACTCAATACACGAGGTTCTCGTTATTATAGATCAGGGAGGGGTAAATGTATACAGTTTTAAACTTTTGATCAACCAACATATTATAATGGTGCAACTTAACCATAACATTACAGGCTCACCTATTCACTGATGTCATATTGGTCTGATGATATCTAAAACTGTAGGTGATGGTGAGACCCACTTGAGGATCAGATCGCCACCACTGCATTAGGATTAGGATTAGGATTAGGCCGAAGTACTCCCCAAAAGCCACTTGTTCTTTGGTTTGTTAGTGCTAGTGGAGTGAGACTTGCTGGGACATACTCACATGATGGGTTGGTGAATGTATAGGAGTTGGGGAACTGAGAAACCTAAACTACTTTCCATCCCTAACTCACCCCTTTCACCCTTTAATTGGAATTGGAAACAGAAAATGGATTCACCAAAAAAAAAAAAAAAAGGAAACAGAAAATGGGCAAGGTCCTGTCCTCTCATTGGTCGTTAGATTTGGCCTTTTGGGGGTTTTAATTGATTAGCTGTAGCTCATCTGTACGTTATTATGATGCAGCCTGGTGATAAAGGGATGGGATTCTGTATACTTTTTGGGAGTTTTGTGCGGGTGAAGAAATCAGGTAGCAGTAGTGTGGAGATTGCTGCTGGACTCTCTCTCAAAAATGAATTAAATAGAAAGAAAAAGATGCTTCGAGTTAATTCGGGTTGGGGCAGCTTGATTGAAACAGGACGAAACGAACAAAATGTAGCTGTGGAGACACGCAAGGCTTAGAAAAAAATAAAATTCCATTCGTTAAAGTTATAATAATACTTCAACTCACTCTCAATCTCTATTAGTCTATTTCAATAGTTTGGTTGACGACTCTCTCTCTCTCTCTCTCTCTCTCTCTCTCTCTTTCTTTTCGATGTGATACCTCGCCACCCTAATCCAAACTTATTGGATCTCTCAGACCCTTCAATTTTAATGTCCCTCAATGACCTTACCAACCCTGATTCTCTCTCTCTCTCTCTCTCTCTCTCTATTATCCTCTCTAAAAGTCCACGCACAGACTTGCACGTAAAATTTGACTGTTCACATTTGGAAATTGGCAAAAAGTTTGCCCCATAAAAGGAAATATCAAATTGCCACATCTGATTTAAGGAACCAGCTCCTTTATTTAGTGGTGATCATTCAAGTTTTACCTATAACCATTTGAATGATCGACACATATTTAAACAGTGATTTAATGATTCTTATCTTCTCTTTTTCTTTTTGAATACGGAACCTTTGTTTTGGTCAATAGAAGTCCAGTCATTAAATCATCTCTTGGACACATATCATTTATCTAGATAATAATAGACAAGACCTTGGCAATCACAATTAAGGAGAGGATCTAGATCCCAAATTTAGTATAGTTTCTCTCAACTATGCGGCTCATCTTGTTCGGAGATATCATCCTGGCTTCACATCTAATTCATGGCAATGTCAAATTGAATTAACGATATGATGATCATTAATTAGGGCTAAAATTGGTTCATGATAAGCATTTTTTTTTTAGCCTAACATCAGTTAAATTTGGAATTATTAGTCTTCAGCTGAATGTTTGAACTTTTAGATTGGAATCTAACAACATATCAAATTACTCATTTACTTAGGATAAAAAAAAACACTCATTTTACACCTATTTCTAGCCCTAGCAATTTGACCAAGAATAAATATGTAACATTTTTCTTAGAGATATCCAATATTTGAACCGTATAAATCATTTTTTATCGTCTAGTCTAGTACCCTCAAGATCCTTTTAAGACAACCCAACTCATGAGAAAATGGTTTCCATTGGGGAGTGTTGCCCCCCAATATACATGGGATGAAATGACCAGCGTGCCCCTAATGGGAAGGAAAATAACAACTCTATGGATGCTTCTTTATACATTTTCATTGGCCCTCACACGCTCAAAGCGTCAAAGGAATCCTATCTCCCCGCAAAAAACACTTCTCTTAATTTATAATTTTTTTTAATTGAATAATCCTCTAAATCAAGGGGTTTCAACTTTCAAATCATGTTATAACTTGGAGACACGCAAGCCCACCACCATAGACAAAGACCCCTCTCTCTCTCTCTCTCTCTCCAAATTTATGTCCACGCTAACGTCCTCTTTGGCGTAACACAACTGCAAGAGGAAGAAGAGAGCCGTGAGGAATCTGAAAGCCTACTTGAACGATCACGTCGGCTTCCATGGTCTTATTTTTTTAACCAAAAAAAAAAAAATCCTTTTCCTTTTTTTTGGGTTTTCTCTTTTAATAATGCTTCTGAATTTGAGTTATTTTATAGGAAAAATGCATAGAAAAGAGTAGTTGGTTCTTTTAACTAAATAAGATAACAATCATTAAAAAAATAAAAGTGAGCAATGTGAGATGATTCTTTTCCACTTTCCACTCCGCACCACTAAAACTTTATCCAAATTATTATACTAAAAAAATGCTCATTCATTCTGAAAGAACAATGGAGAAGGGAGAGCAATAAATATTGTCTGGAGTTTTCTGTCTGTTAATAGTCCCTTTTTGTTTTGAATGGTCATGTGTTAATATTCTATTTAGGTACAAATTTTTTTACCTGATGATGAAACAATCTTTCGATATTCTCAAGATAAGGTTATATAATTTTCATTCTTTCAAACCTCACATATGCATGAGTTTCGTGTATCAGATACAAAACAATTGACCAAGTCGTTTGTCTATGGTAGAAGTCAAAATTGAAGTAGTATCTGTGAGTATATTTTTATATATATTGTTAGATTAAACATCAAGAAATACAAAAATAAATCAAAGCAGATCTGTGTAACACAGAGATTTAACGAGGTTTACACACCGGTGTGGTGTGATACTTCCTCGAGTGAAGAAGATATTTCACTATGGATAAGAGAAATTACACCAAGCAGTGGTGAGAAAACTCGCCCTGAAACCCTAGTTCGCAAAACCTTTCAAAATACAATGACTTTCTCAACAAGACAACAATACATTATATACTCTAAGTCGTAAGTCAACCCAACCCCTCTGCTTCCACCATAGATCTTAGACAACTTCCCATTCAAGCCGCCACTAAAATATGTCGAAGCGGATCAATCTTCAAAACTGGTTAGTTTCTATCTTATTGGTTGATTTTTTGTCTATAATTAGGGATTAAGGTAATTTGACTGTAATCAAACTTTAAAGAGACTAATTGTCAAATTGGACTTCCCAATTAAACAGGTTATAAATGGGCTAAATGTGCTTAAACAAGAAAATCAGGTTATAAGCGATTGGACATAGTATACGATCAGTCTCACACCTTTCACTAGGAACGCCCAATTATTAATGGGTTAGTACTTGAACTTAAAACATTTAATAATTAATTCAAGTCCGACAACCCTAGTCGATAACAATATAATGGATGAGAGATAAATGTATCTGGTGGACCCACCTCACATTCACCTAACCTACTCACTTCACTTTGTTTCTCGCTACTTTCTCTGGGAAATCAACTGATTTCACATCTATTCTCACCATCTTGACTTTTCTCCAAATTTAGATCCAGAAGGTGCCTCTCCAGTTTGTACATGTGTCATCCAAACATTTCCCAATACCTTTTTTCTTCCAATAAAAAGAAAAACCCCTTTTTCTCTCCTTTCTGTTCTTTCATTTTCTTCTTTTTCTTTTACTCTCAGTCTCCATTTGCTCTTAATGTAAAATAAATTAAAAAAAAAAAAAAAAAAAAAACCCTACCTATTAAAAACTTTAGTTATCTTTTTGTTTCGTAGACTCCACTAAAAGTCTAAGGAAAAGGTACTTTTTAAAAAAATAAAAGAACAAGTGCAAAGACAATTTATTAAAGCCAATGATAGGATAAACAGATGCCTCTAATAACAAAAAGTCATCTTTATATGTGGAGAAAATTTATATATATTAAATATTTGAAAAAAATTTCTTAAAAACAAAACTTTCATCGTGCATTTGTTTTCATGTAAACTGGCTTAAAATTGAAAATTTATCTTAAAAATAATTTTCTCATTCTCCATAAAGAAGAAAAATTGAAGAGGCTTTGAAGGCCAATGCTAATTTGATGTGAGAATAATATAAGTCTTCCTAATACTTTTTCCATTAGATCAATGAAAGATTAAAATAAAATATAAAGATTTTAGTGGATGTTTCCAACTGTCTGTCGTAGAAAGGTCGATTATTTCCAAGATAGCTGCCGATATAGCTTGTCAATCCCTTGATTTTTCAATAAACATGATAGTCTAGCTACAATAGAAGAACTTTAATTCGTGTTTTAATTCTATAATTAAGGTAATGTTCCCTTTCAAGTGGCCAATCGTATAAGAAGTCCCCTTTTAGCCAAATTTGATCAAAACCATGTTCTATGACTTCCAACAATCTGCATCCTTATATAATGTGATCCCAACAAATCAGTTGATTTCATTTAATTTGATGCATGGATTTTTAGGTATGAGAGAAAATCAACCAATTAATGATGTGTTATATAATATTTGGCATATGCCTTGGAATTTGACTGGTAGACTATCTTATTTGTGTTCTACATATTGAGTAATCAATATCACCCATCCTAGTGGCTAAAAATAGAAACCATTTTTTAAAAGGCCTTATATAGAAAAATTTTCCCCACATCTAGGCTGAGTTCATGGCATATATATTTTATATTTTACTTTCAAAATGACCTCAAGTTCTGGCAGGTGGTCAAACAAAATGCCTATCAATCGCAGTGATAGGACATCAACCTAGTGGTCCTTGTTGCTCTATATATATTATCAGACCCCTAAAAATACAAGTAAAGCATCAAAGACTGATCTTCTTGGAAGCCAACCAACAACTCTTCTTCTTATTTCCCCACCACCTCCATCCAAAAAATAAAACCTATTTTTATTTTCTAAACAGTAGTTAGATGGTTTTGGGTTCCACACGAAAGCAATAATTCCACATAAGGTATGAATAAATCGATGTGAAACCTTATAAGAATTGTAATGACTAGCTTTCAGGGTGAGCTTTATTTGAATCCTTACAAGTGATATCAGAGTCAAAGACATGGCAACTAAATAATAAAATTGTATTGCGTACAAATGTCTAAATGGGAGATAAGATATACCAAAACTTTCATTTTCACTACCTTTTAACTTGTGAATATCAATAGATGCATCATCGTTATCATCATCATCATCATCTCATCTTAGAGGTTAAAATGAAAATTTTATTATCACCATAAACCAACCTAAAGATCAGGACCAAAGAAGAAAAGTCGTTGGAGAATTGACATTGGCTTCTTATATACCAAGCAAGTACAAAGTTGGGCCACATTAATTAGCTTTACTTTGATGACAACATATGAGAGCTAAGTGTTGCCTATGTTGTTATCATCTTCATCATCTTCTACAAGTTTGTACACCTACCTTATCTTATTAACAAGTGCCAACAATGGCAAATTAAATGCCACGTTTGACTAGAAGCAAAGCTCTTGAAGGAAGAATTTTTTTTTTTGTTAAATGAGTTTTTCTAAGCAGCTCAGGTCACTAAAATTAAATCACTTAAAATTAGTTTTCTAACAACTGGTTGGTTCTCATAACACTGTGGAAGTTAAGCTTCTCATAAAGATTTAAGAGGTTTTCCTTGTTAATTTTACTTCAGTTTCCCTCGCACTCTCCTTCAAATGGATCTAAGCCTCTGCCCAAGCAGCAGTTTTTAGCCCAAGCCCAACCTTGGAACAAAGAATATAGGCCCAACCTGTTGTACCAGGCAAATTCGGATAAAAATGCCCAACTGCACCCACCCCTAGGGCTACTCAATCCACCGCTCTAAAAACAGTTACTGGAAAAAAAATGAATGAGGAACTATCTAGTTAGGAAGCCTTCGGTTCTTTTACTATTATTTCAATTAATATTAATAATAATATTATTATTTCTTTTTGGCACGCTCGGTGGACAACTTGTCAACATGGTGGTTCAGACCACTGTTAGTTAAAACGCGTTCGCGTTTTTTTGCCATTTAAAACGCGTTTTGCCGTATGCTTTCATACAATGCGGGAAAAAACGGAAACGGCAGTATATAGCATATGGCACAAATAGTATATAGTATATTATTTCTGTCTCTCTCTCTCTCTCTCTCTCTCTACTCTTCTTCTTCCTCTTGTTCTGTAATATAGCATCTGCTAGATGCGATTTTGGGTAAAAACAAAAAAAAAATTGAAAAACCTAAACCATGGCCTGTGATAGTCATCTCATCTTCTCTCGTGTTTACACTTTCTGGTTTCCAGATGACGCTGCTTACTCAATCAATCTCTCTCTGTCTCTCTCTCTCTCTACGTAACAGATAGAGAACTAACCCCTGCCTCGATGAAGCTCGTCACTTATATAGTCAACTACCAACCTTCCTGTTATTTATTTTCTAATCTCTGCTCTAGAAAGAGGAAGATTTGCACAGTTAACATGATGAATGTGTTGAAATGACAATTCTACCCCAATTTTAGGATTAATCATGCACAGCTGCGAGGGTAAAGCTGGGGACCCTAACACTTTCAAATTCAACGGAAAAATGTCCAATAGTTTGGATTGAACAGTACGACTTTGAGCTTGAAATGGAGAGGCTTGAGCAGACATACGAGGAGCCTAAACCATCTGACACTGGAGTTGATGGAGAATCTACTTCATATAGTTTAATGTCTCCTCATTGATCCTCCTTTTTTTTTTTTTTTTTTTTTTTTTTTTTTTTT
>NC_056559.1:7816108-7872347 GCF_013358625.1 Macadamia integrifolia
ACTCCAGAACTATAGAAGGGTGTGTGTGCCAATACATAGAACTTTGACCGTAGCCAATCCAAACCCATTCCATATGGCACAACTAGCTATATGGTCAAGAGTCCAGACTCTAGAAAGTATCTCTAATTTTTCACATATATAAATTTTATAAAGTGCAGAGGCTGGGCTAAAGTTAGCCCAAACCATTGAATTTCGGAGCCAGACCACATGTCCAGGCTTTTTTTTGGGCCCTGTCTTGGGCTGGCTTTTGGAGCCAAATCTCAGTCAGGGTGGGAAAATTGGGGATTGCCTGACCCAAAATTGATCCCTACATGAGCTAAAAAGAGCAAGGACAAATGTTGACTAGCTGCCAATGTTGTTTATCACAAGTTTACAACAGCCTATGGCATTTAATCCAACACTTCAAAATCACTCGATATTGGATTTAGTGTAAAAAACTTCAAGATGTTCTGTGCTTTTGAGACTTGCAACTTGGGCTGGGTGCTCTGATGCTCCACTAGCCTAGAATTACCTGATAGACATGGGCTCCCGTGATGCTGAAAAAGACTTGGGCCGTTACTCTGGCTTGTGCTGAAATTGGGGTGGCCTGTCTTATTATCAGCCTTCTTTAGCCCCAGCCCAGATCCCCCATAAATTCATGGGTTAGCCATCCAAGTGTTTCAATTTACCAAAATCTGTTGTGTTTGGTATGCATTCTCAGAATATGAGAATATGGATCTAAATGTAGTCCGGCTCTATTTCACTAATTCACTAAGGAACCTTCATGCGGCCGGCCGCTAAGGCACCATATTACTTCATCATCAACCCTCCTCAGGAGAGTTAACAAGTGTCCGACAGTCTCTCTATATAAGGGCACCTAGCCCTGATGCCACCCGTGTGTCATGTGTTTACGGACAACACCAATGGGGGTGTGGGACGGAACATCATCCAAATGGGGTAGAGAAGAAAATTAGACGCATTACCGCTACCGAATGACATGGGTATTGCATATCAAACCTTTTCCCTTCAAAATTATTGTATTTAAAGTCAATAAAATGGAGATGTGTAATGCAAAAATAGGGTCCCCTCCCTTTTGCTAATTATAGTTCTTGTCTTCTGATTTTGTATTCTCTATGTATAATACTTTATTGGAAAAAAAATCTCCACACCGCAGGTACTGGATCCCTTCCCATGCCCTCTCTCATCCTAAATATATATTATGGGAAAAAGAACACTACCTAATCATGCGACCCTTTGCCTAGAAACAGGGCCTTATCAATAGACCACCCTACCCCCCATGGTTAATGCATATGTGCGTTCTCTCATTGGTCTACATGTTGATGCAATAGCCATGCAATCGGGTAACGATCCCTCGATTCCAATTTTTTTTTGTTTTTTTGGAAAGTGTTGTTTGTCTTGGAATGCAACTCCTACACCCGTGCGAGAACCAATCAACACATCCCTTTTAGTTTAAACCAATCAACTTGTGTGAGAGTGTAGGAGCCACGCTCTCAGACATGACACTTTTTTTTTTTTTTTTAAGAAAAGGAACCTTATCCGTCTGGTGTTATTTATGTCAAAACATAGATAAGCATGAAAAGATCCGCCACCCCCAACCATGCACTAATGGCACTCTCGCATGCACTCCCATTAGCCCCCGAATGCCAACGTAAGTAACACCAAATCGGCTGTGCTTTTTCTTTTCCATGAATAACCTTGGGCCATGCATTTTCCACATGTATACTATCCTCCCTGATTTGTGCTAGAAAGGGCAAAGGGAAGGTGCCAACTCAGTAGTAGCAGGGGTCCCACTGGGCCCTCCTTAGTTCCCCAATGGGGGAGCTTGCAGCCATGCGACTAATGACCTTAAACCAACCCCACTTTTTTCCATATTTGCTTTTACGATCTTCCCTCCATACTCCATAGTCATTTCCCAAAAAAAAAGACTTCTTTTTGCGTTAGGTATTCCTTTAACCTATTTAGGTTTTCGGTCACATTTGCCACATGTCTCTACTCTGAGGACTCCATACAGTGAATCACGTTCCAATTATGATCTAGTCCCTACTATTTTTTATTTATTTATTTGTTGTTATATCGTTGTTGTTCATGAATGCTTTTGCCTTGGCTTTTATGTCTCCTCTACCTTTTATAGTTCCTCAGCTTTTCTTAATCATTGAAATAAATGAACAGTTTAAGCATTAGAAAATTCCTCAAGTGGAAAAGAATCCAAGAATGTGTTTCATTAAGCTAACAACTTCGTATTAATTATTATAAAAAAAAAATTCCCAAATACCTGCCCTCCTTTGAAGGGTGGATGTTGGAACTGGATTAGTGGGTCTATAACTAAATAATTAATTAAGATCAGAGGCTGTCTGCATTAGATTCTAAAGACCTATTATTACCTCAAGGCAGAAAGCACAACTAGCAAGGCAATACAATAAGCTGACTTCACAAAGTTTGTTTTATCAATTACAAATGGTTTAACAAGAAGTTTAAGAGACTTAATTAAGAAGGAGATTTGACACTTAATAAAGAAATTTAACAGTTAATTAATAAGAAGGAAAAGAAGAATATCCAAATCCAACAGTCTATGTCCGTATCACTGTCATATTTGGTGATGGTTCAATCTGTGGAACCCAGGTGGTTTTCCATTTCCAAAACCTATAGCAAAATGGTTTTAGGGAGGGAGAGCCAAAAAAAAAATTCTCATCTCCTCAATAAACTAATTAAATATTTACTTCTACTCGTACCCTGTTTTAAAATACCTATTTATCCTTTGATGCCATATTCTTAGTATTATTTTTTTTTTCCCCTCTTACTTTTAAAACTACCTCCTCTAATGATGTATGTGATGTACATCGCACAATTTTATAGCACATTTGTTAAGTTTTGTCTTGAATTCTTGACCCATTTAGAAGATTGATCAGCTTTGACATATTTTGGTGGCGACCCAAATGAGAAATTTTTTGAGATCTATAATGGAAGCAGAGGGGTTGGTCCGCAACTTAGAGTATATAATGTACTGTTGTGTTGTTGAGAAAGTCATTGTATTTTATGGGGGTTTTTGAGCTAAGGTTTTAGGGCGAGTTTTCTCGTCGCTGTTTGGGTGTAATCTCTATTCTGCATAGTGAACATCTTCTTCTTCACCCGAGGACGTAGCACACAATATTGTCTATTTACTTTTCGTATTTCTTAGTGTTTGATCTAACAACATTCTTAGTTTATCTAGTATTAATTTAATTTAACTATCTATTAATTGATGCTTTCATTAGCTCACTAATTTGGTGAGAAATTTAAAGAATCTACATATGATTGTGAAATGAATTATAGACATAAAAATAAATAATAATAAATTAATTATCAATAATCATACAATACGTCGTTTAGTTATCTCATTACATGTACTTACGAGGTAGATTTGTCAGTGAAGTGAAAAATAGATACAAAAAAAAAAATAATAATAATAATATAACAATATGCCTTTAATGGATAATATGGGTATTTTTTTTTTTTTTTTTTGGTAAGAATAATATGGGTAATTTAAAAATCTTAGGGAGAAGGAGAAGAAAGTTCACTTCATTAAAGGAAAATATTTCATAATAAAAACTTAACTAATATAGTTGGACCGAGTTTTCTCGACCATGTATCCTCAGGGCCACTTGATTTGGGGAAGTAGGATCTTCCACCCTTGGATCATGCGATGAACTTCAATTGCAGTCAAGGGAAACTTTGTCCATATATGTTAAGGATTTTAGTGGACTGCTAGAAAATTTCCCTAATTCATATAATTGTTATCCGGCAGTATAGCCTCTGCTGACACTTTTCTTTTTCTCTCTCCTCTTCTATTTTGAAAAAATCTCTCTACTCTTAAAATGATTCCTGTTCAAAGACATTCATTGGGTGTTCCCTGCCGCGTAATCTACACTTTGGGGGCAGTAGATACTCTCCCGTTAGATTACAAGACCACGTCAGTTTCCCCTATAATTAGGCTTTCATATCGGGTGGAGAATATAGTTCCATGGAAAAATGGAGCAGTAAGCCGACTCCAGCTAAATTTCACGCTAGTCACCAATAGGGAGTCGAAGGCCTAGTTAACAAATTCGGATTCGGGAATTGTTCGGATGGAGAATTATTCGGAATAACTTGGTTGATTAATTTACGAGTTCGGTCAAAAAAATGGGTAAAATAAAAATCGGATTCAGATTCGGATTTGAGAATTATTCGTTTACGAAAATAAAAATCGGACAAAAAATTCGGATATTATTTTTGTTGTATCAATATCATGGCTTATTGGAGTAATTATGTATTTTAATGGATGGGCTTCAATATGGACCTAAAATGGTCAGTACTGGACCCAACCCATGCATGAGGTATGGACTTATGGTGATCTACTCTCTAACACGTTTTCTCCATATAAACACGTGGCTTATATTGCATGCGTCAGCTTTGAAGGTGTTAAATTCCCCAGTGCCCAAAGCAGCATGGCTTCGTTCCCATACAAAGTGATATCTACAAAAGAAAGAGAGAGAGAGAGGTGATGGAATTACTGGACTTCCTGATTAGATAGCTTTTAAGAAGGAGATCTTTCTACAGTCTACTCTACTAATCTCTATCTAGGTTTGTATTTTGTGAGTTTTCCCTTTTTGATCGGCAAGTGATCGATGTCACCCCAAGCTGGTTTCACCATAGCTATGACAAGGTTGCAGGTTTATTCAAGTGAGGGCTCAAAAAACCTGAAAACTTTCCAATCTTGGAAGAACACCCTGTGTCACAACTCACAACTCACAAGAGCTTGTAGAATTAGCAGTAGAAGCCCATGATTTAGTTTAGCTACAAGAGAAGACGAAGGCCAAGTGGTTAAAGAAGGAGTTCAAGATCTATAGATGGAACCCAGACCATCCAAACAACAAACCCTACTTCGATCCTATTTTTTAGATCTCTCCACCTGTGGTCTCATGGTATTGGATGCGTTGCAAAAGATCACAGCCAAAAAGGACTCCTCATTGACCTACCGGAGGTCTTGCAAGGAAGGCATATGCATCTATGTTCTCTCTCTTGTGAAGTCATTGGGTGCTACCGTGCTAGAGAAGGGTTTGAGACTGAGGCGGAAAATTGGGGAGAAAGAGACCAGAAACCCTATTTTGTTCGATGGTTCAAGCGGTTTTAATTTTTTTTTTTTTTTAAGATGGGTTTAAGTGAATCGAATAATTCGGTTATAAGTCGGTTCGTCCGAATTTTTCGCATTTTTAATCAAATTAAAAAAAATACGAATTTTCCGATTTCTATTTTTTATTCAGATTCGGTCAGAAATTTTCATAAAATTCGGAATTATTCTATTCGGCCGAATAATTCGGCCGAATTACTAACTAGGGTCGAAGGTCGAAACTGGATCTGTCTCGACCCGCTCCATTATCTTTCTCTCTTCCACACCAAGCCAAGCTCTAACAAGTCAAACTAGAGAGAGAAAATAAACGACAGATGTAGAGTAACGACGCATCAGCCCGTTATTGTACGCGTACGTCCACACTTGTACTGATCCCGCGTCATTGCTGAGCTGAGGCCTCTCTCTCTCTCTCTCTCTCTCTCTCTAAACCTTTTTCGTTGTCGAAGAAACCCCGAAAAAAGAAATCAACATACTCCGAAATGTCCCCATCCCTTTTCCCCTCTTCCAAGCACCTCCACCTTACCCTCCTCACCCTTTAAAAGGACACGCACCAACCTTCTCTCTTCATTGTCTTCTCTCTCTGTTTCTATTCTCTGCTTTGGAGACTACAACTCTCTCTCTATCTCCTTCTCGAAGTCTCTCTCTCTCTCTCTCTCTCTCTCTCGACTACTACTCTGGAAATGGGTTTATGCTTCTCCTCCTACCCCACTGCTTATTCCTCCGATCCCTCCACAGTCAAAGTCATCTCTGCTAATGGTAATCTCCGTGAGTATCCCATACCCGTCACAGTATCGCAAGTCCTCCAAATCGAGTCCTCCTCTTCGTATTTCCTCTGTAACTCCGACTGTCTCTTCTTCGACGACTATATTCCCGCCCTAGATTCCATTGAAGTACTTCAGGCAGGTCAGATCTACTTCGTCCTCCCCATCACTCGTTTACAGTATCGCCTCACTGCTCCCGATATGGCCGCTCTCGCTGTGAAAGCGAGTACGGCGCTTTCTCAGAGTTTGAGGAAAAACGGTGGATGGAATAAGAAGATACGGGTATCTCCGGTTTCGGAACTGAACAACAGTCAGGGTGGAGTTAATGGATATTATGAGTATGATGGGTTTAAGACTTCCAATAAATCCAGAATCGAGGTTTCGAGATCTGGGTCTGTTAGGAAATTGCAGAGAAATTCTTCAAGACGAACCATGTTTGCTATTCGATCGTTTCGAATGAGATTGAGCACCATTTATGAAGGATCGATTGTTGATTAATTCTGCAATTAATCAATCGGATCATCATCTAGAAAATCATGATCTAGAAAATCGACATAGATGCAGGATATGCCTTTATTTTCTCTCTGGACTGTGAAGTCCCGAATCTGGAGGTCATTTGAGAGGATCAATCGGATCAGTACTAAGGAGAGTGTTTAGCTAATTTCTCCACCAAATATGAGGGTGGAACATCTGTTAATCTATTAAAAGGGATGGGTATTTCTGTTTAAAGTCGATCCCAAATTTTGTAAATTATCAACTTATGGTTGCTATAGGCAGCACTTCATTTGTTCAGTTCATTTCATTTATCATCTTTTATGAAAGTTGAAGTGTTAAATGTTCCAAAAATGAAATTAGTGATGGAATGGAGAAACTGCAACTGAAAGAAACCTGTGGGAGAAACGAATACAAACGGACAAAGTGTGGATCTCCCCCTTATTGTCTTATCATGTTATATATTTCTAACATCCATGTGTGGTTAGGTGATGAGATGTGTCATTTTTCACTTAATGTTCCTTCACTGGTCGAGTATCACCCCCTCACCAACACTGCTTAGCAATCCCTCTTGCCTCCCCCTCCATTGTAGGCTCTCTTTCCTTTCCCCTTCCCTCCATCAATTGTTGGCTCCCACTAGCTCTACCTTTTCTCTCCCCACACCCAACTCTACCCCACTCCATCCCTGCCAAATCGCCCCTACCTCGGTTGCCCTTTACCCTTCGAACCCAAATGAATGCTAACATACCTATTGTGCATTTGTGCAGGGGAACTAGCCAAGATGGAGGAAACACATTGGTGGGCACCAGAAAGACAACTACCAGTTTAAAAACTCGAAATTGGGATCCGAATTTAGTCCCAACTCCTGACCTATTCCAGAATCAATAGAAATCGATTGAAAAACCCCTAAACCTTAGTTTCAATACAAGATCGATATCATCCAGCTTATTGAAATTGAATTGGCCTTGGTAGATTTCAATCTAAACCGGTTTCAAATCGACCTATCGATTCCCATTTTTAAAACCCTGAGAGTCTAAGACCCCTTGCAACTGGTTGTGAGTGTGAGAGCAGAGAGTGAATAAAACATAAACTAGGAAAATATAAAGGATTTTACATCAATCCCTACTCCTTCCATATCTACTCAAGCTGGCACTACCTTTTTTTCTTTTTCTAAATAAATCCTATTGAACTGCCCAATGGGAGTTTACTCACGTAGACTATAGTGGTAGGGGGAATGATAGAGAGAGGGGGAAAACACATTAAATGTGTGGCAAGAAATCGTCCTAGGCTTCCCGTACATCTTGCACAGAAGAACAAACATAAGAGAAACAAAAGAAAATGAGCGTTGGATTGTTCTGATAGAGGACTCTCTGATGCCTAAGTCAGATCTCTTTACAAGCAGTAGATCCAAGTAGAATAAGTTTTGATTCCTTGAAAGAGAGGTTTACTTGAATATTTATAGTTAGAGTGTCTTTTCTATAGTAGGAGTTATATTTGGAGAGTGTATAGATAACAATTAGTCGTATGAACCTTCTATATCTCGATCGATGTGGGACTCCCCTTCCTTTTTGGATCGATTAGGAGTCCTTTTAGATGATCTTTCCATTTACGAAAGATCTGTTACCTGCTGGAGGTTTTGTGTTTGATTGGGAGTGAATCTCATGATGGTGAATAAATTTCCTTCTTTAACTAGAATTCTCCGAGTGATGTTCTCAGGCACTCTGTTGTCGACCTACAAATGTGGTTTTGATGGTGACCAGACCCTGAGTTGGTCCTGGTTAATTTCCTTCATCCCCAAAGTTGGTTCAACCTAGTTAATTTCCTTGATCCCTAAAGTTGGTTCAATGGTTCGATTATGTCCTGCTCGCTTTGCCTGAGTTCCTCATGTCGTGTTGGTATTGGTGAGTACAAAATGAGCATAACACTATACAATACAACTCACACACCCATATGACATATTGGCGCTTGTTCTTCAAGCAAAAACTGCTAGCTAGTGCGTTAGCAGTTTACTTATTATGAGGGTATTTTAGTATTTAAAAAAAAAATAACCTAGCTGATGTCAGCATTTAAGGTATATTCCTTAACAGAGGTTGAAGGTAAGGGGGTATGAGCATAATTTGGTATTATGCAAGGGATGTCTCTCTAATAGTGGCATTCTCTGAGGGGTGGCATTGTAAATTACCCTTATTCATATAGAGTCAAAAGATTCCATATATTTAGATACATCATAAAGAGATCTTTGCTTCTTCCTCATTGATTTTAAGTCTGTGGTGATGGATGGTGCTATGATTGGATTCATGAAAGGTGGAGAACTTGAATTTCTGAATAATGTCACCAGAGGGCTTTCGTTGACGACCTCACTTGTACGAGTGATTTTTTAAGATTGCACATCTCAATTCGGTCTCCATTTGGCAGTCACTGATGGATGCTCGACTGCAAAAGGATTTAGCTCCATAGGAAGGTCCCCAATCATCGAAGTCGACGATGTCAATGAGATGATGTTCAAAGTGGGTTCTTCCAAATATAGCTAGGCCATGTGCATACTATGACGTTTTTCCCCATCTCCCTACAATTGTATCTAATGAATGTATGGAATGGGAGTGGATTGTCAAGGAAGATTCTTTGGCATGATGGGTCTTAAAAAATGAGTTATCTATAATTGATGTGCTATTCCACTCCATCAAGCTTGTCACACTATCTCGAGGATAAGTTCTACGAATTCATGTCTTTTGGTTGTGGAGACTTCAATTCCATTTCCAAGATTATTGAGTTTTCTCACCCTTTTTCTCAATTGGTCTTGTCAATAACATGTAAGACAAGACCATATGTCATTCAGTGAAATTTCCATTCCATTGTGTTCGACACCTTATGTCACCTGTGTTTTTCTTTTCAATAATTGTGTGTTATACACATGGAGTCAAAAGATTCCATATGTTTAGATGAATCGTAAAGCAAACAGTTACATTCGCAAGGCCATTTTATGGTTTTTTTTTTTTTTTTTTTCTTTTAGCATTTGCTTGCACTAGATGACAATTAAAGTTAACCTTTTTTGCTTCCCTTGTCTACCACGGTCTTCCTTCCCACAAAATGCCTTATTTTCGCGTTGGGTATACCTTTTCACCTTTTTGGGTTTTGTTCACATTTATCACGTTTCTGCTCCGAAGACTCCGTTTAATTTCCTCTTTCCAATTCGAATCTATATACTATTTATTTATTTATTTATTGGAATCATTTAAGGAATGCTTTGCTTTATAACTCTCCTTTTTCGATTTCCTCAGCTGATGTTATTATTGAAATAAATTAATAATTAAAGCATTAGAAAAGTACAGGGGATAAAACTGTTATTTCAATTTATTTAGTTAAAACTGTTATTTAATTCTATTAAACTACAGGGGAAATCAGTGTAATTAACCCTAATCCATTTTCAGGTCAAGACAAAAAGAGTGGTGGTGATAGCACCCTCCGCAGAGGCAATTGTGGTGGTGGGGCATGGTGCTGATGTGACCATTATAAGCAGCCGGTACTAGTTGCCAACACTTGGGTAACCTTAATTTTTTTTTCATGGGAAACCAATTAACGACTAAAAGAAGGATAACTGCCCAAAACTCAAAAGTCAAAAGAATTCCTATTCAAACTTTTGGGTTTCGAAATTGACTTTCATTGAATCAGACCGCCCACATTTGGATGCGAATATGCGATCTGATTTCTCATGTGTAGAAGATTCTCAATCCAATCATTACAATGTGGAAGGTATTTTATAGATGTTCTAGTGTTCCTTCCTCTCCTTTGTTTTATGTTATAAAATGTAGCTGAATTTTCGCTTTCCCCAAGAAATTGTGGAGATAAAAATTAAGGCATTAGATGAGTGTTTGGAAGCATAAACATACCAGACCACTCAGAGAGACCATTTGTCCTAAATTAAATATAAAACTAAGTTATCCTTCATCCATAAAGAATGAAGAATTCCTTTTCCACGGATTAGGTTTGTCATTAATTTCCACATTTTATTGTTTATGAATTATGACCATACAAGAATTTTTATATTCATATAATTATGGTGAAAGAATTCTTTCTTCATTTATAATGAAAGAAAACTCGATCTTTGAATATATAATTATATTCTATTATTTGGTCATCCATAGATCCGCTCTAAGGCATGCATGAATTTCTCCTGTAAACCACCTTGCACAAGCATATATCCAATATCGAAGTTTTTTTGGTCTTGATCTTATTTCTTTTCCCTATATTTTATTATTTCAAGCATTTATTTATCATAGGCAACACTGGATTAGAGACATCTTTATTCATTGATGTAATTGCTGGTCTCCTAGCACCCTAGCACGATTAACCTACTAATTTTAAAATATTTCTCGATGAAATTTATCCATCAATTAGGGGAATCAATTCTGATACTTAATTGTATATATCTTTCCAATAATAAATAATGATTTGGTGGCTCAATGTGATAGTCAACCCTGATGGCTGCCACTTGATAGATCAATTGGGTCTCAAATTTTATGCGCATATAAGTCACAAGATAAAACAAAGTTCTGGATACATTCACAGATGAGATTGAATAAAAAAATTGATATCTTATCGTTTTTTATGGTTGCATTTTCGTAGTCACTCTTCCTTGGGACACTAGAGGTCTATACATGAAGGCTTCCATGGATAGATGGATAAACCATATGTCTTTTTTCTAGATAAAATTAATGAAAAAAAAAATTAAATTAATATATCGTAAAGTGATAAATTAAAAAATTTGGTGAACTTATCTAAATTGAGCAATTAACACTCCAACTTGATGACATAAATTCATTGAACTGAAGTTGAGTGAGTTTAGAAATTCAATTTGATCACGAGCTCAACAATTAAACATTTAATGAATGAAGTGCATTTTCATAATCAATTTTTTAATTTCTCTAATGTCGTATTGTCGGCATTGATAGAAGACAAAAATTGCAGGGTTATCATATTTTTTCTGTAAAGATTCTATATCAAGCATATCAAACTTCGATTTAAAATCAATTTGTTAATGTGGAGAGAAATGAAAAAGGATTACATGTGGGTGGAGACGGATAGAAATCTTTTGTGGGGAGCGAATCTGGCGGAGGTTGTCTTAGATGCCGATACGTGTCCTATGACATGTGGACGATCAGATCATAAATCTGACGAAGGCTGGGAGACAGGTTTCTTTTCGGATCTGAAATTTCTAAACTCATCAGAAGATGATTAATCAAGGATTATTCTCCCGTTGAAAGATAATTTAAGGAGAAAAAAAAAAACACATCCATACAAGACATACACAAAACCATGAGTTATCTAACGTAAAATTTAAGGCAATCTTCCTGGTCTCTTTGATGAGAACATAAAATGATCCTCAAGGTCACCACCCATGATAGTAGCTACAGCGTTGAAGACTAAGGGCCTGTTTGATAACGTTACCAGAAACGTGTTTCTGTGTTTTCTTGTTCTCAGAAACAAAGAAACGGCATAAATACCGTTTGGTAAAAGTGTTCTGTTCCACTTGTTTCTTGAAACATAAATTGAAATTTATAACAATTTATGCTTTAAGAAACATGAATGACGAAACAAGTTTTACTTGTTTCGCTCGTTTCTCGAAACAAAAATGGGGCACAAAAAATCGATATTGAAGACGGAGCTTGGCATCACTACGATCACCACCGTCTCCGACATCTCACCGACCGGCAACTCTCTTTCCCCTGTCATGATACCCCCACTTCGCCACACCTCTAATAACCTCTCATCTTCTTTGGTTCTTCACAATCAGTCTTGTGTAGTTCCAGTTCAAGTTTCCATGTCGCCTCTTCGTAGGCCTACGATGGGTGATGACATGCCCCTTGGAAGCTACAACCCTTCTGAGTTGCTTCTGGGTACCTCTCCTACTCCTTCCAGTAAGCTTGATGATGGGGATTTCTTTGAAGAGGATGCTTCAACTGGTTGGATTGTTGGGGGTAACCTGGGAAAGCTTGCATCGTCTTTTCCCAGTGGTGGGTTCGATTTCATGGCCACCAAATCGGGTAATTTTCCGCCGGCAAGTAATCTGACCCCTGATATAGTGGTGAAAATGCCTCATGTTATGTAAATTCTCCTTTTTTGTATTTAAATTTAATATAATTAGAGGAAGAATGAACCCAACTAGACCATGCTCGAAATGTTATTTGTTTGTTTTTCCATCAGTGTGTGATTGTGAATATAACATCTTTCCAGAAATCAGTTACCCAACCATAGATCTTAGAAAGCAGAACAGATTGGAAACTTCTACCCTTTCTCAACAATCAAATCCTTTGGGATATTTCTACCCTTTCTCAACCTTAGAGCGTCTGAAATTTCAGTTTTTTGTTCAATCCACAGCAACAGGGACACTAGCACACTCATTATCAAAACTGGATTTTACAAACCAGGGGGTCAATTGGAAATGGAGTCTAGAGGGGTCGGTTTCCTATTTGCAGAAGAAGAGACAGAGAAACGTTTCAAGAAACAAGGTTTATCAAACACCCAAAATTCTGTTTCTGTTCCTAGAAACGGAAATTTCTGTTTCTGTCGTTTCTTGAAACAGAAACAGCAGAAACGTTATCAAACGGGCCCTAAGATTGAACCAATAAGTGATTGGCTTATTAATGCATGGAAGGGTTGACTTGACGTAGCTATACATTAGGTGGCCCATTTGTATTTTTGTATTCAGTGCAAATGAATATGATTTTTCACACCGGTGTGTATCTATGCCAAAGGTAGCGTTGCCCTCTTCCAAGTATCTACCTCACTCCTGAATTCCCACCCTTTTAAAAACAAACACAACCTCCCACTTCTCTGGATACGGTACAACGAGAATGGATTTGCTGCTCGTACGATCACTTGGTTGTATGAGTCAGCGATCAATACCTGTCCTTTTTGTTCTTAGATATACCCTTCTTTATCATTGTAATGGCAGAAAGTAGGTCACGTGTTGATCGTTGACTCGTATGACCAGGTGATCGTACGAGCAGTGGATTCTTTCTCCTGTACAACTTGGTCTCTCTCTTTCCTTTAATTTTTCCGAAACACACTCTGGAGATGGGTTCATGCTTCTCCTCATACCCTGCCACAGATTATTCCTCTAATCCATCTATGGCCAAAGTCATCTCTGCTAATGGCAATCTCTGTGAGTATCCCATACCCGTTACAGTATCGCAGGTCCTTGAAATTGAAACCTCCTCTTGCTTCCTCTGCAACTCCGACTCCCTCTTATTCGAAGATTACATTCCCGCCCTATGTTCCTCAGAAGAACTTCAGGCGAATCAGATCTCCTTCATCCTCCCCACCAGTCGCCTACGCCCTACGGTATCGCCTCACTGCTCCGGATATGGCAGCCCTCGCTGTGAAAGCCAGCACCGCGATTTCTCAGAGTTTGAAGGACGGTCGACCGAATACGAAGTTACAGATATCTCCGGTTTTGGAACTGAACAACAACCACAGATTAGGGATTATGGGTGGGTTTGATGGATATTATCAGTATGGGAGAAGTCGAGAATCGAGTTCCAATGACAAGTCAAGAATCGAGGTTTCGAGATCTGGGTCCACTAAGAAATTGCAGAGATTTTCGACCAGACGAACCAAGCTTGCTATTCGATCTTTTCAAATGCAGTTGAGCACAGTTTACGAAGGAGGATCGTTAGTCAATTAATTCTGAGATTAATCAATTGGATTATCATCTTTCTTAATCGATCCCTGATTTTTTTTTTTTTTTTCTCAAGAAAAATATAACTATTAAACAATATGGTTAGTTGGTTACTCATTACATCATGATCACAAGAAGGAAATAAAATCACTAAAATAGCACTATTAGCATATTCCCATAAACACATCATAGGGGATTAGATTCTTTACAACTATGCACATAAAAAATGGAACTGAAGTTAGAGAATATTTCCCAAAATATGGATATTGAAAGAAGTGGCCACCAACAGTTAGAAGGCTGTGAAATAAGCTAAAGTAAGTTCCTACATAAGAACCAAACTTCAGCGATCCCTGATCTTGACCGTTCTTATTCTGATACATAAGTAACGCCTAAAGGGTAAAAACATAACAAAAAACTGATTTTTAATGAAAAGCAAGAATATTTCTATCCAATATGATCCAATACATGTTGATTCGGATCAATATCAGATCAGTTTCAGCCTTGATTGATGAATAATTTTCTACTTCCCGACAATCTGACGAGAGGCCTATGGAGATAGGCCTAGCCCACGACCCTGTAGCTACTTTGCTGGAGCGAACCACTATGCTTGGATGCTTGCACTACACCACAATTTAAGCGAATCATTTTTGCTTCCCATTTGCTTTTACGATCTCCCCTCCAATGGTCATTCGGTGGATCACACTCTTTTGTGGCGCAACAAGGGTGGTAGTGTATATTCGAAGTCTAGATCATTCAGGTATGGATCTTAAAACGTGGGTAGACATCGCGGGATACTCCAGACCATCATATATGCGTTGCCACGTCTGTTGTGTCATAAAAGAACTCCACCCTCTTTAGATCATTCCTTTTCGCATTCGGTAAACCTTTCACCTTTTCGGTTTCGCAGGATTTAACTTTTGGTAGGTCCTTTTGGGTTTCATTCACATTTATCACGTTTGTGCTCCGAAGACTCCATTTAGTTTCCACTTTCCAATTCTTACCTAAACTATTTATTTATTGTAATCTTTATTCATGAGTGCTTCGATTGCTTTATGTCTTTCCTTTCTCGAGTTACTCAGCTTATGCTATTCATTCAAATAAAGCATTAGAAAAGTCTTTTATGTTAAGGAATGTCCACCATGATTAATAGAGGGTATTAAGATTAGGCTGCAGGCATTTGATTGGTTCATGTAAAGGTATCAAACGGTTCAGATTCAGGTTAAATGGTTTGATTCAGAGTGTGCAACAAAGGAAAAAAAAAAAAAAACGAAAGTTTGGTTCAGAGTGAAATTGAAATCAAACTGTTTATGAAAATGTAATTCCATAAATAGAAATATGAATTGGCCACCTGTACACTGAGAGGACTCTCCACACATAATAGAAAAAACGTTATTTACATTAGGTAAACCAAATGTAAATACAAAATTGTTTGATAGTTCAATTTGATTTCTTATCTACATTCAAAGTTGTTTCTCCAACAACACAACCATTGTTGGGATGACTTAACTAAGTATTTTAAAATGTGCAGATTATGCTTTGTTTATATATATTCCATCATTTTGACTTCAGTTTTAAATCTACCTCATATTAAGTATATCTTTAGATGACTTAACTATGTATTATATAATTATTAATGTTACGTTATCTCTTTAATGTTTGTATTTAATTGTATTTCCATAGACATCCAAAATATAAGGTGCAAATTCTCTAAATTATCTCTTTCTTTCAAATAATTAAAGCACTAAATTATTCTATAAGTGCATATATAGTCACACCAAATTAATATCACATGCATCAAAGATCTTACATTATGGGATTGAGGATTTTCAGGTGGACATTAAAAATGAAATATAAGTTTTAAGAGGTGAATATAAAATATACTTATATGATACATAATTAGGTCATTTCAAACCGTATTTAAGAGAATATTTAAAAATACATAAAAAAGTAGTAAGAATATGTCATTGAAGAGTAACATAAATATATATATATATATATACATTTTTTTTTTAAATTAGAAAAAAAAAAGGATAGATAAAAAAACCACCTTATTAAGAACACCTAAAATGAAATAAATATAAAAGGATGGTTTCTTTGAGCTAGCGGCATAAAGAACTGCACTAATGTGGTTTTACCAAAAACGAAAGATGGGACAACATAGTTGTGTACATTGGAGGGCAACGATGTCATTTCATATTAGAAAAATAAATAGAAAGAGAGAGAATGCATGATAACATACCATCTCCCGATAGCTTATTATAAAATCTTTTCCCTAATATCAATTAAAGGGTAACTGCATACATAGGGGCTACATGACCTCACAGATTCTCCCATTACACAATTAAATTAGAAAAATAAAGAACCCTTGTCAGTTTGGTTTTTTCTATGTCATACACATGGAAGTGAAAAAGACCACACTACCCTGCCCCAGGCTCCTACAATACCTCGGGGCTGAGAGTGGATTGTTTCTCCTTTAAATTTAGACGTTGGACCAAAATTTCCCAAAAGTTAGACTTTTATATTAAGGGTGAAACAAGGCCGGGTTGGATTGAATTTATTAAAATTCTAACCTAACCTAATCCTAGGTCCTCAAAATTCAATGTGGCCCAACTTAACCGGTCCTAATTGATCCGTAAAAATATCTTCTGTAGTGAGTGTAGCAGTGGGGTGAATATCGGATGATCGAGATAACCTCAAGGCACATGCCTCGATAATTTCTACCATATAAAGCTTACTACACCATGCAGTCACCACAGAAAATAATTGTTCAATTGATCCTAATTAAACCAAATTAGACTGAGTTGATCCTAATTCACCTTAATCGAACTACAGCAATCATTCTCTCTTTCCACCGATGTAGTGAGAATCTGGTTGGAAACACTTGGGCACATACCGAAGATGGTCTTAGCTATCCAAAGCCTACACGATTTTTGGATAGTGTAGCTTCACGGGAAAATGGAGGAGTGAGACTCAATACAGCTAAAATTCACACTTTTGAAGAATACGAAGTCAAAGACTACGGTACGGTTGCAACTGACCCGCATTCCGTTATCTTTCTTTCTTGCACATCAAGCCAATAAAGCTCCAACAAAGGAAAAAGCAAGGAAAAAGACAAAATTGAGATATAATTGAATAGAAGAGTAACCGAGTAAAGCCGCCAACGCATTTGCCCGTCAGTCTACGCGTAGGTCCACGCTTCTACAGTTGTACTCATGCCGCGTCATTGCTGATGCCTCTCAGGTTTTGTCTCTCATCCATTTTTGGATTTTCGTCTCTCGAAGAATCCCCGAAAACCGGAATATTAATGACGGCTTCGCTTACTCCACCGGCCACCACTCACCGACCCCACCACCACATCTATGGTCTCCCACACCCCCTATTAAAATACACAGAGAACCGACTTACTCTCTAGTCTGTATTCTCTGTCTCTTTCTGGTTCCATTTCTGTGTCTAAGCTTTCCTTCTGCTCTGAAGATTGAACAAGTTTCTCTTTCTTTCTCTCGAAGAGCACATATACATACTTTCTATCTCTAGACGAAGATGGGTTCATGCTTCTCATCTGACGCTACTGATTATAACTCCGATCCTTCTACTGCCAAAGTCATCTCTGTTAATGGAAATCTCCGTGAGTATCCCATACCCGTTACAGTATCACAGGTTCTCGAAATCGAGTCCTCTTCCTGCTTCCTCTCCAATTCCGACTCCCTCTTTTTCGACGACTACATTCCGGCCCTTGATTCCTTCGAAGAACTTAAGGCAGGTCAGATCTACTTCGTCCTCCCCACCAGTCGCCTACAGTATCGCCTCTCTGCTCCCGATATGGCCGCCCTCGCTGTGAAAGCCAGCACCGCACTCTCTCAGAGTTTGACGAAAAAAAGTCGACGGAATGCGAAGATAAAAATATCTCCGGTTTTGGAAGTCAAAAATAAGAACCAGATATTGGGGATTAATGGTGGGTTTGATGGATATTATGAGTATGATGGATTTAAAACTTCCGATGGCAGTAAGTCCAGAATCGGGGTTTCAAGATCTGCTGGTAGCATTACGAAATTGCAGAGAAGTTCTTCCAGACGATCTAAATTCGCTATTCAATCGTTTCGAATGAGGTTGAGCACCATTTACGAAGGATCGATAGTCGATTAATTTCTGGGATTTAATCGATTGGATCATCCATCATCATATCATCATCATCGAGAAAAGAAAATCGACATAAATTCTTATTATGTCTTTTTTGCTATGTAAATTCCTCTCTTTATTTGTTGTGGAGTCCGGACTCTGGAGATCATTTGAGAGGATCAATCGGATCAGGAGACATTTTTTTTTTTTTTTTTTTGTAGATACTTATCAGCTGATACTCGCAGCAAGTTCCAATAGAAGAAGAAGAAGCATTTCATTTGTTCATATTTTGATTTAACATCTTTTATGAAAGTTGAACTGTTAAATTGAACCAAGTCTGAAATTAGCTAGCGATAGAATAGATGATCCAGAGAAAACTGAACAAAATCTGTGATAATCCATTTTCATTTGTTCATTTCGATATCGATTTCTATTCGATTGTGCAAAGGATGGAACTTGAGAGGCTGGAGTTGCAGAGAGGGGAACGGCTATAAACCTATTAAAGCGTACACATCACATCACATCACATCACACCACATAAGATGATAAGAGCTGGGTGAAGTACTTATCATATTTAGGTTCCAAGTTACCAAGAAAAGAAAAACCTGGCAAACCTAAAAGGCTAGAATCGCACAAAAAAAAAAAAAAAGCTAGAATTAATTAAAAAAGGGAGGGCCACGCCAGCCCCCAGTTTTCCTATAGATAGAAAATTGGGTTACCGAAATTAATGTCACAAGTGGTCCTCAAAACTAAAAAATGTCCAAGAAATTCGAATTTCGTTTCACAATGACTTAAAGCTATGTTTGGTAGCTAAGAGAAGAAAAGAAAAGAAAAAAGAAAAGAGAAGAAATGGTGAGAAAATAAAAAGAGTATGTATGTTTGGTTATCAAGAGAAAAAAGGAAAAGAAAATAAAAGAAAAAAAAAAATTCAAAATCTTTTGAATTTTAAGAGAGAGAGATAAACACATAGGAAATCATTGTGTAATCATTCATTTTTTGTCTTATTATGTTTTCATATTTTCTTATGTTTTCTTGTGTTTTTTGCTAGAAAATTTTAATTTCACAATTCTCAAGAGAAATTTTAAATTTGAAAAGGAGAATCTTCTCTCGGGTGAAAACATACCAAGTGCAAAGAAAAATTCTTGATCCAAAGAAAAAAGTATAAAAAATGTAATTTTTTCTTTTATTTTCTTTTCTTTTCTTCTCTTGGCTACCAAACACAGCCTAAAAGTTCCAATAGATGGAAATGGGAGCCGCCCACAGTTGGATGATGCGAATATTTTTTTCTGGGTTTTTAGATTTTTTTCTTTTTTTTTTTGGTAGTAGTGTTTTAGATTCTTATTATTATTATTATTTTTAATAAGGTGTTTTAGACTCTTATACTAATCATTAGAATGTGAAAGGTATTCAACCAAAAAAAGAATGAGAAAGGTATTTAATAGATGCTTCTTCTGATATTATAATACAAAAATAAATTCGAATTTCTGCTCATATTTCATATGGGAAGTAGCTCCTTACCCAGAACAGAAAAAGAAAAAAAGGGAACACGTCAATGCCTCTTGTTTCTATTTCTCTTCTTCGCAAAACAAACGATAAAGGTGTTTGCATAAGGAAGGAGAAAGATAGGCCTATGGAAGCATTGGTGAAACACACACTCTTAGGTAGAGTTCTTTCACTAATCCCGTACATATATATATAGGAAAGTGTTTTTGGTGGGCGAGCGTGGTCCCAATGCTTGCACGAGGCTCAATGGGAGCGTTCGAGGAAGCATCAATAGAGGCGTCATTTTGTATTTCATGGGGATGGGGTGGTCATTTTGCCCTCCATGTGTCTAGGCTCAAATGACAATGCTCCCCGTAGAAATTATTCTCTCTATAAGTATATAAGTTATAGAATTAAACCATTAGATGAGTGTTTAGTAGCAAAAACATGCCACATTAGCCAGACTTTTTCTATCTCGACTTTGAATAATGGTTTTCTATTACTAGTTTTATTTATTTTTAATTTATTTAAATAGGGTGTGGGTTTGTTGGGCAAACAACATAGAGGAGTGCACAATGAGGTTCAATGAAAAATTTTCATATATGAGAGAGAGAGAGAGACCTAACAATGTAGAAACAGATAACTTGTAGAACCCTTTCCTATTTACATATAGGGAAAAAGAACGTTCTCTGATCACATGGTTCCTGAGCCAAGACATAAGAATATGCAAAATTACTATCTTGTCCCTTATGAAATAAAAAATTCCATTCATATAAATGCCCTTTTGTGCCCTTTTATTAGCCCTAATGAGTGTAGGGGCCACACAACCAAGCAAAAATCTCTAGCCATTAAGTATAATACTTTCTAATATTTATTTATGAGTGGCATCCCCCTGAGGCATGTAAGAGTTCCTCCTATAATCCAACTTTTTTTTTGTTTCAACTATAATCCACCCTTCAGAAGAATCTGATCTTGATGACATTTGATCATATATCCTTTTATTATATTTCAGCATTTATTTCTCATATCCAATCCTGGTTTAGTGCTATCTTTATTCAATAATTTAATTGTATTGTTGGTCTCATACCACCCTAGCACGATGAACCTACTAATTGATTTCTTTAAAATGATTGTCCATAAAATCTATCCATCAATTAGGAGAATAAATTCTATTGGCTAACTACTTGTATTTATTTTCCCGATAATAAATAGAGGATTATTGATTCTGTGTCATGGTCAACCCTAACAATTGCCACTTGACAAATCAATTGGGACCCAAATTTTACGCACATATAGGTCACAAGATAAAATAAATTTTTGGATACATTCAAAGACCAAGTCTTATAAAAATAATAAATGAATGGCTGCAAGCTGCTAATACAT
The DNA here is from genome assembly GCF_013358625.1 of Macadamia integrifolia. Classification (NCBI taxonomy): domain Eukaryota; kingdom Viridiplantae; phylum Streptophyta; class Magnoliopsida; order Proteales; family Proteaceae; genus Macadamia; species Macadamia integrifolia. The sequence continues at coordinate 7,837,164 of NC_056559.1, forward strand.
GTGGGAGGGTAAATGATTCAATTTGCTAAAACATTTGACATGTGTTCAATCCATATTGTATCCTATCTATTTTTATGGTTGGATGTTCTTAGTCACCCTTCCTTGCGGCGCATCAAGTGGTGTCTATCTATGAAGACTCCCATGGATAGATGGATTAACATACATGTTTCCAAATAAAATTAATGAAAAAATAAATATTAAATTAATATTTCATAACGTGATAACTTAACTTGTTTATTCTCTCCCCTTTTTTTATTTGTTGTCCTCCATAATTATTCCCCTTTATCTTGATGTAGCCCTGGTTTATTTTGTGGTTAGAGGCTCTCCTCCTCTTTGGATTGCCCTAGTGGCATGAGGTTTTTTTTTTTTTTTTCTTTGTTTTAATATATTTTTCATTCACCAAAAAAAAATAAAAAATGAAAATGAACTTATCTAATTGAGTAATTAACACGACTGCTTGATGAAATAAATTCATTGAACTGAAGTTGAGTAAGTTTAGAGATATACTTGGATTCCTTTGTCTGAAAAATGCTATATTACCTTTCATGATCAGTGATAACGTGTCATTACAAAAATAGTAACTCTATGAAAGAAAAACACAATTTTAATTTGATCATAAACTCAACAATTACTCATTTAAGAAATGAAGTGCACTTAGATGAGAGTTTCTAATTTCTCTAATGTGGTATTGTCCGCAGCGTTAGAAGATAAAAGTTGTGAGATTAGAACATGTTGCGTTAGAAGATAAAAGTTGTAAGATTAAAACATTATCTTTATTTAATTTATTATATCAATTAAAATTTATCTCATCCTTGAGATAAACATTGTCTATTAAGCATATCAAGCTTTGACTTGAATTCAATTTGTTAATGTGAAGAAAAATGAATATGATTAGACGTGGAAGGATATAATAGAAAGATAAAAAATGACATTAATCATGTAATATTCTAACGTTGAAAGGAAATTAAGAAAAAAAAAAAAGTGAGAGACAACAAATGATTAAGAGGCACGTCAGATACAGAAACATGCATGCATATGGGCAATCTTCTTGCTCTCTATTACGAAAACATAAAAATGATACTCAAGGTCCACAACTCATCATAGTAGGTATAGCTTATTACTTCCCCCCAAAAAAAACTTATAGCTTATCACTTAAAGACAAATATTGAAGACAGTCGGGTTATACTTATTAATGCATGGTAGGGTTGACTTTTTGTTCCACAAGGTACGGTATAGTAGTGACTTTAATTTTTTTTAATTTTTTAATTTTTTATTTTTTATTTTGGACTGCAACAAGATTCTATTTTTAAGAAAGCTTAATAATGTAAGGGTGGCCCACTAGTGAGCCACAAAAGACCCACAATGGGGCCAAGACAACAGCCCAAATTGGAACAAGGAGGGTCCACAAGGAACCACTTATTCCAGCAGAAGAAAAGAGAGACCAATAACGCAGTGCCACCACGCCACCACGGACTGCATATCTGGATTGTGGGGTGGGGGTTTGGTCTCCAACTCAAGGCCACAGGCTAAAGCAGCCAACGCATCTACCTGTCAGTCTACGCGCAAACGTCAAAGCTTTGTGCTGACGCTGCGTCATCAGTTTCTTCTCTCTCTTATCCATTTTAGAATTATCTTTCCCCGCTCCTCTTCCAAGCAGTCAAGCACCCATTTCACCCTTTAAAAATCTTTATCATTTCTGTGTGTCTCAGCCTTCCTTGTTCCTTCTGCTCTGAACATTGAACAATTTTGTCTCCCTATCTCTTAATCTTTCTCGACGTCTCTCCAATCGAACTGCCATTGTGGAGATGGGTTCATGCTTCTCCTCAGACGTCATTGCTTATACTTCCGATCCGTCTACGGCCAAAGTCATCTCTGCTATTGGCAATCTCCGTGAGTATCACCTACCCGTGACAGTATCCCAAGTCCTCCAAATCGAGACCCCTTCCTGCTTCCTCTCCAATTCTGACTCTCTCTTATTAGACGACTACATTCCCGCTCTCGATTTCTCTGAAGAACTTCAGGCAGGTCAGATCTATTTCGTCCTTCCCACCAGTCATCTACAGTATCGCCTTCCTGGTCCCTACATGGCCGCCCTCGCTGTGAAAGCCAGTACGGCGATCTCGCAGAGTTTGTGGAAGAACGTTCGACGGAATAAGAAGATACGGATATCTCCCGTTTTGGATCCGGAACTCAATAATAAGAACCAGAGATTGGGGATTAATGGTGGGTTTGATAGATATTATGAGCATGATGGGTTTAGGACTTCCAATGATAATAAATCAAGAATCGGGGTTTCAAGATCTGCTGATAACATTAGGAAATTGCAGAGAAATTCTTCCAGACGAACCAAGTTCGCTATTTCATCGTTTCAAATGAGGTTGAGCACCATTTACGAAGGATCGGTGGTTGATTAATTTCTGGGATTTAATCGATTGGATCATCCATCGTAATCATCATCATATGTTTAGCATATGTTCTTTTTTCTCTATGGATTTTGGAGTCCCGACTCTGAATCTCTCTGGAGATCACTTAAGAGAAGGAAAAAGAGTTTCAATTGGATCTGGACTCAGGAGTGAGTTTTGCTATTTTCTCGATCAATCGGATATGGGTCTTTCTGTTTCATGTCGACCCTGCTCTTAAAATTTTTCGACTTCTGATGGTTTGGTAGAGAAACATACCAGATCAATGAGGCCCTACCTGTCCGAGCTCCCAATAATGTTTTTGATACTTTTCAATTGAAATATAGGATTAAGTTTTCCTTCATCCATATTTAGTGAAAAGTTTCTCCGTTATCAATGATCTGATCTTATGATTGAACTTGAGGTCCATTGTTTATGATCATAATTTTTTTTTTTTCAGATTTAGATGCCTATGACGAGGGGATTCTTTCCTCACCCATGGTGAAGAAAAACTCGATTCTTAAATATAATTCTTTTCTATTACTTGGTCATCTGCTGCATCCACTGAGGCATGCCGGAATTCCTCCTGTAATCCATCTTAAACAAGTATCTAATCTTGGTGATGTTTGAACATGTTTCCTTTCCCAATATTTCATTATTTTTAGGATTTATTTATCATATACAACATTATATTAGAGTCATATTTATTCATTGATTTAATTGCTGGTCTCCTAGCCCTCTAGCATGATTAACCTATTAATTGATTTCTTTAAAATGATTCTCGATAAATTTTATCCATCAATTAGGGGAATCAATTCTGATGCCTACTTTGTATGTATCCTCCTAATAATAAATTGAGAGTTAGTGACTCGATGCCATGGTCTACTCCAACGGATGCCACTTGACAGATCAATTGGGGCCCAAATTATATGCACTTGTAGATCGCAAGATAAGCTAAAGTTTTGGATACATTCAAAGATAAAAGTTTTATAAAAAATAAAATATTAAATGAATGGCTGCAACATTTTACATGTGTTCAATTTAAATTGTATCATATATGTTCAATGGTTGGATATACTTAGTCACCGTTCCATGTGGCATAATAAGTGGTCTATCACATTTTACATGTGCTCAATCCAAATTGTATCATATCTATTCAATGGTTGGATTTACTTAGTCACCGTTCCATGTGGCATAATAAGTGGTCTATACATGGATAGACGGACCAACAATATAAGACCCTTTTCCAAATAAAATAAATGAAAAAAACCATTTAAATGAATATATTGTAAAAAAGTGGTAAATTAACTTAGTGAACTTACCTAATTGAGTAATCAACACAACCACTTGCGAGTGACATAAATTCAATGGACTAATGTTGATTGAGTTTAGATATATACCTGGATTCATTAGTCAACATACTTATCATAAATTGCTAATCAAATCACAAATTTAATCGGATCATGAGCTGGATAATTGCTCATTTAAGGATTGAAGTGCATTTTCATGAGTAAGTTTCTAGTTTCTCTAATGCAGTTTTGTCAGCAAATAAAATTTATAGGGTTAAGACATTATCTTCGTTTAATTTGTTAATCCAATTAGAATTTATCTTATCCTTGATATCAAGCTTTGACTTGAAATCAATTTGTTAATATAAAGAAAAATAAAAATATATAATATGTCATTAATCAAGTATAATTCTCAATGAGAAAAGAATATTAAAGATAGAACAAATGACTAAGGGACACGTAAGATAAATTCTTTTCCATTAGTTATCTAATGCTTCAACCCACATTCCTACGTACGTTAAGGCAATCTTCTTGCTCTCTATGATGAGAACTTAAAATGATGCTCAAGGTCAACAACTCGTGATAGTAGGTATAACTTATTACTTGAAGACAAATATTGAACCAATAAGTTGGCTTATTAATGTATGTACATTACCAAAACAATATTAATGCTTGTAAGGTTTGACTTGATGTGGATCTGTCTACCTACGATGTACGGTTCAAAATAAAGATTATAAAATTCCACATTAGCAGCAAGATTGTGTAGTACTGACTTATTTTCAATGTTGACTACAACAGAAAGATTGTATTTTAAGAAAACTTGTCATTTTTCTATGCAAAGGAAGGTGGCCCACTTGGGAACACAAAAGAGCCCCTAATAGGGTCCAATGATCCACATCTTCTGCAGTCATTGCATCGGTGCAAAGAGCATCGGGTGGTTGGGAGTATCAGACACATACCACATGGTATTCTTAGCGGTCCAGATCCTCATTGCACCGGTGCAGTGCAACAGAGAAATTTGAGATGGATCCAATTGGTCCATAAGTGATCACACATAGAGGGATTAAGAGTGCAACACCGCTATGGATTGCATATCTAGGGTTGGAGGGTCTCGAAGTTGAGACCACAGTCCAAGGCCAACCTTTGACATGGGAACACACGAACCACTAGAGCAACTTTGTGTCCCAAAGAAAGCTTAACGTTATATTGAGGGAATAAGTGTTTTAAAATATTTCATATCCCTAATATTTCTCATTCAGATTTTTCTTCCCCCAACTCTTTTTTTTTTCTTCTTCTTGGAGGGATATGGGTAGAATGTTTGTTTGGATCGAGTCAAAAGAGAAATTGAGCAAGTATGGATTTAGGGCGTTCCATGCAAACTAAAGCATGGCCCTGCTAAATTCGCTAGGTGTGTGTATGTTCGAGGCCAAATAAATAGAGGATTCGTGTTGCTGATTTACTGCGCTTAACACCTAGTTCTGGATTATACAACATTAAATTATTTTCTTTTCCAAAAAAATAAAATACCCAATTTCTCTTCATCCATGTGATAGTCTATCTGATTGAACTGGGGAAGAGAGTATTTTAATACTTCTACAATAGCGTGTGGAAGTTAATGACGATCAGATCCTTCACTCGATTCTTCATTAGTAATGTTACCCTGTAATTGGACTTTGGGTTCACCAGTAACTTCTAAACCCTATTGATCATGGTTACAAGTACCCTTCTTGGGTTCAATTAGAAGGTTTAGATGTCTATGATCTTCATGGGTGAAACCGTGAAAGAAAACTTGGTCCAAATATCTTCATATACAAAAGGAGCGAATCTAGGGACACGTATTTGTAGCCCGAAAGGCACCAATAAGGATGTCTAGGTTGATGAAAAAGACTGTTTTGGGACAAGTTCCTCTACTCAGATGACTAGCTGAACTTTGGACTTTGACTTAAATGAGTCACAACAGCCCCGTGAGATTTGGACCTTGGCTTAAATGCACCCACAGTAACTGGGCCTTGACTTAAATTTAGCCAATGGACCAATTTCACATTAATGGGCTGGACTTAATTTCATCCCGTTATCTTTTTATCCAAGCCAATGACATATAAAGGCTTGACCGTGGTCCATCAACCCGACCCAGTACAATAATGAGCTAAAGTTGCACCAAGTCCAGTCCACTGTTCGTCAGAATCATTATAAAGCAAAAAAGCCTGGACCTGGATCAAGAAGAGAATCTAACCATTGGTTGGACGATATCCAAAATATTCTACGCATTTTTCCAAGAGTCTCATTCAATAATGGATTAAGAGATTCTCTCTTCCTCGTCGATGAAGGAAAACTTTATCCTATTATTGATGAGCACCTTGGTCTCTTAGTTTTACTTAAGGAGTAAAGATTAGGTTGGGCTTGTATTTATGCTGTGACAAACTCACCTTTTCTTTTTAGAATAAAATAGAAACCTTGTTAGATATCAGAGTAAAATGATGATCAAGCAGCTCAAATACGAAGGATGAATAATCAGTGTAAGAGTATGGTACCATTTACCATTCACGATTCAAGAGAAAGACGAAAGTGTAAGGGCTCCCGGACAAACAAAGACAATTCAAAGACATAAGCATACACCTGAATTTTTATCACGTGGATATATAAAATGGAAATTTTAACCTTTAAGAATCAGAGAGTGATATCGATTTCTTATATGTCAGATTTTAGAACCTAATTCAATCAAATATTCTCCCATATATCCCAATATTTTTACATGCATGTCTATTATTACTCTAGGAACCACTAGCATTCTCTCATAGGCTAATTTTTTGAAACCTAAATTTTTTGGCACCAAAAAGAATTCTCATTGAGCTGAAACTTTAAATGTGAGTTGGTGAACTTAAGGGTCTGCTTGTGCCCACTTGGAAATTCCTTTCCCAATTCCCCCCCTTAGAGAATCATATATTGATCCCCATTTTCAGATATTATATTCATAATATTTCTTTCTTTCTTACAGCTAATAATTAATGCTCGAATGGCCACTTCATTTTGCTAGTTACTTCTGCTACATTGTTCCTCCTATACTTTCCGTTTCTTTAACTGAAAAGCTCTCTTGAATTGAAGGAGAGAAATGGACTAAGTGCTCTCAAAATAATTGATTTGATTGTCTTATTTATTTACTTCAACTACATAAATGTCCAATTTTCTAACTAATTATGGATTAAAGAATTCATTTTGCCTTTTGCCTTTTTGGCTATTGCTGGACAATGGAATCCCTTCATAAAATATAGTAGCTAGTAGGTACATTGAATCTGAAGATATGGAGATCTCAACAAAGAAACACAACTATATCCCATGCATATTATGTTTATATAATAAGATTTTTTGGATATATAATAAGATTTTTTTATTGACACAATACTGTAATTGTAGCTTATGGTCCCAAAAATCATTGTATTACCAAAGAATTTCGTTCCCTAATCCATACCCTTTGTTTAATCAAATTGAAATATAAACAACTATTCAAGTGGCCAAGCAACTTCAATCACCGGATGTGCATTAAGATTAGGCTAAGTATTTTTTTGAGAGAGAGAGAGAGAGAGAGAGAGAGAGAGAGAGAGAGAGAGAGAGAGAACCACCATTCACCATTGTCAACATGATTCCTACAAATTAGGTGTCTCTGGTCTCATGGGTCATGCACTCATGCCTCGTGTGTCCAAAACTAAGCCCATGGCACAAATGGTTCCCCAACAAAACTCAAAAGACCCCAACAACCTACTATCCTTGTGGCAACCACCACCACCACCACATACCTGATATCCCCATAGTTTCATTACCACTCCTAAAGGAAAGCTTTTTGTTTATTTATTGGGCGGTGGAGGTGCGGGATAGATCTACAGGGCAGAAGTATCTAGATAGTATCGTCTCTCTGCAAGAAAATCCATGGTGGTCCTCCAAAGGTAACACAGTACTCAGAGAACTCATGTATACTATTAAAAAAAAAAAAAAAAACTTTAGGATAATGGTTTCCTTGCTCTCATACTTTTTTTTTTTTTTGGGTCCTTGTTTCTTGCTCTCCTCCTACCCTACCTTACTTTTCCTCCTATAACGTTAGAACATAAATACAGAAAAGAAACAGGGAAGACCCCATGAAAGAGAAACCCTTGTGGGTGGGTGGCTGTGGCCTGAATGTTATTCAATCATAGAGAATAGAGTAGTGAGCATGCAAAAGGTTGTTTTCTTTCTTACTTAATGAGTGGACTAACGCACATGAAGTTTGATCACTCTTTTCTCATCTCTCTTATCTCTTTCTCTCTCTTTCTGTTTGTTTCTTCCCTTATTCCTTTTGTCATGTTCCATCACCTAAGATATGCAACAAAACTTCTTAAAAATCAATTAATTAACCTTTAACCCAAGTATATGTAAAGTAACAAACCTTGTTATATCTCATTAATGTAATATATGCCCATGTAGTCACTTAGGATTGGAGAAAACTCATTCTGATATCATGTAAATTTTTAATCTGAAAGCTCGGTTTTGAACACTGTTTACCTGGCATGTTACACTACTTTTGATTCATACTTCTTGTGTCTCCATCTTGGTTTCTTTGTTCCTTAGGAACCAAGTCTGAGCACCTTTCTGTACTTATATCTCCATGAAGACAGCTCTGAGACATAAATTCCTGTTGTTTCCCTTTAAAAGGAAATAATTTGCCTAGGGGGGCTGATGGCCTTCTTCATTGTTGGCTTTTCTTGTAGGCACAAAAAAGTTAGGAGGACTAGGAATTAGACTGAATAATAAAGATCATAACCTATCCTTGTTGATCAAACTGAGTTGGAGAGTAGGCTCAGGCAACAACCATAAGAATATGGAAGGACTTGAATGCATTTCAATGGAAGGTTTTAGAATCCCAGCTTGTGGTTAGACCAAACCTGTCCAGTTTTGCCTCACAGACCTTGAGACAGATATTGCATGATCTATTTCTCTGCCCCACTTCAAGACATGTGGTTTTCCATCCCTCTATCTATAAGATCGGAAATGTTTGATCAATCTATGACCACAACTATATTTTTCAAACCAGTCCTGATCAACAATGCTATGGACAAAGATGAGAGAAACAGAACATTACCCAATGCATGGATCATCATATACTTTATTTGCTGGAACCCAGGAAAGAGGTAGCATTTATCAATGCTAAGACAGACCCAACTTTTGTCCTTTAAAGTTAGTTGACCCGGAGACCACTCAAGACTTCACACAGGACAATACAGATACATACACAGAACAAGTCCCCTCAAATCCCCACTTGCAGAAGTTAATTGACAACTCAAAGCAACAGATGACAATGATCATAGATGGGAGCTCCACAGGGGAAAACTCAAATGCAAGGTGAGCTTTCATTATTACAAATTTTAACGTGATATTTCTTGCAACAGAATATGACCATGCAAAAGTAGGCATCCAACAAAGGCTTATGAAATTGAGACAGTTAGGTTATCACTTAGTCCAATAAGTTCATATGGACAGTAGGACAGCAAATCAAATGTCTAATACCAAATGTTTATTTGGCATATGTAGTTCAGAACCACTGTATCAATGTAGGAACTCTATCAATCTATTAGTGGTAACAAAGTAGTACACAAGTATCTAAGACATCCCCCCATAAAAAAAAATAATTTAAAACCCATGTGTGCATGTTTGATTGGTAGCTAATTATGCTGTTTTCCCATCTATGTACATAACAAAGAAACCCAATAATTAAATATGGGCAGAGCTAATAATGCGCAGATAAATTAAATGAAGTCAAAGCATAAAAGGGCATAACAATTCTAACATAGAAAACCCTTTTAAAAGATGAAAAGGAAAACCACAAGATTCTAATTTAAGAAAAATATCCATTATAATCAATAATATGACTCAACATTGTCTATATAATGCTACAGGGTTACAAATAAGTCTTCCCTAGTTAATGTCAGAGACTAACCCAAAAAAAAAAAAAAAACTCTTCCTTGGATAACAAGATAATTCTCACTGAACAAGATGGATTCATACGATTACAATACTCTCTCCCCTATATTGAAGTGACAAACACAGGAATAATTGTAACTCCTTTCATTGTTTACTTAACAAATAAAACAGCGCTACACCACTATCCACATACGAGGAATACTCCTTCTGTGTGCGTATGTAATTCTATGCGTCACCATTATATATCTATGCAATTTTGTGCACTCTCTTTATGTCGCTTTATGTTAATGTCATTTTGTACAACATGGAGCACCCCCTTTGTGTTTCAACCTTTCCTTCTTTTCTCTCCAATCACGGCCACTATAATGGGATGAGAAAAAGGTTGCCATCTCATGGCAAAGATGGCAACAACACGAGGATATCGCAAGAGAAGTGTGCACCCTTATGTATTTTTTCTTCATTCAATTGATTTCCTGTTACTTGAATCACTATGAGAACTTTATTGAATATACCACCAATATCTCCTAGCAATCGAGTAAGAAGTTAAAAATTAATAAGGTTTGTAATTCATTATCAAGCACCATCGAGTGAATTGATTCAAAGATGCACTCTCTCTGATGGACCAGGTCTTGGTTCTCGTATCAATACCATTGAATTAACATCTTTTTTTTCATGTCCTCCATTGAAATCAACATGTTATTTTTCTCAATTGATGGAGGCCAGGTTCTCCTCAACCGTCCATATATCTAGTTATTAACCAAGTCCAGATTATTAGATCTCTATCAATCTATACAAATAATATCTAGACTCTTTCATCAAAAAAAAAAAAAAAAAAATCTAGACTCATGTTCCTCTCAAAGCAGGTTTTAGGCCCACATTTAACCTTTTACCGAGAAAAAAGAAAGGCCCACATTTAACCTAACATATACTAGAAAAATCTACAGAATCTAGTCATATTATTCCCCTAGCTCTATCCCAGAACAGAATTAGTATCTCCAAAAACAAAAAGGGAGGGAATTAAGAAATGAGAAAACATCAAAAGCCAACCAATCTTTCCAATATCAGACTCACACGCGCCATTCAAGTGCATCCAGAACCAGGCCCTACACACCCTCGTGGGCAGAATTATTATTACCCACAATGGTACCCCTCGTTCCTTTCTTTCTACTTATTTATAAGCCCAACCTCAATTGTTTTTCTCATTCTCGCCAACCTATTTTAGCCTCTCTCTCTCTCTCTCTATCTACACAAGATGAGGATGATAGATTTGGGAAGCCAAAGAGGGCCTCTCCACATTATAGAAACGTCAACAGCGGTCGAGTGCGGCAGGGAAATCAGATACCGGCGATCATTTCGGTCACTGGTGGAGTGCATGGTCCCTTGTTGTGGCTTCCAACCATCACATGAGTCAGCTTCTAGTGATACTGAGTCGACTCACGGGTCATCAGTGACGGGCACTTTCTTCGGTCATAGGAAGGGCCGAGTCAGCTTTTGCCTCCAGGATGACTCGAGGAGTTCTCCTCTTTTACTATTGGAATTCGCTATCCCCACCTCTTATCTTGCAAAAGAAATGCAACACGGGTTGCTTCGGATTGCCCTGGAGTGTGACCGACATAGATCTCACTCTTCCACAACCTCCACCACCTCCACCACCTCCGTCACCGCCACCAACAAATTCAACTCATACTCATATTCCCTCTTCAACGTACCCGTATGGTCCATGTACTGTAACGGTCGGAAGGCGGGGTTCGCCGTGAGGCGTCAGATGACAGAGAGCGACGCATCCGTGTTGAAGCTGATGCAGTCGGTGTCTGTGGGTGCTGGTGTGTTACCCATGGAGCCGAAGTCTCAGGACGGGGATCTCATGTACCTGAGAGCGAGTTTCGAACGAGTGATTGGGTCTCCTGACTCTGAGTCATTCCACATGATTAACCCAGTTGGTAGCTCCGGCCAGGAGCTCAGCATATTCCTGCTGCGATCATGAGTCATGAATCGTTTGTTGGTAAAATAGAAAATCTACTTCTTCTCCTTTCTTCTTCTTCTTCTTCTTCTTCTTCACGTACTGTTACTACTTACTATATTGTGTAAAGATTTTCCCATATATGATGATTAAATTACTGCTTAGCCATCATTCTCTGTTGGAGAAGATAGAACTTAATTAGCTATTTGAATCAGAAAAGAATGGATGAAAATTGGTGGGTCCAATGATATTCTTTGTCACTCATTTATATGTTAATATATGATAAGCCATGACTCTTCTTTGCTTGCTATATTTGCTACTGGCATTCGTCAGCTCTACTGGTTGTGGCCGACAACTCAGCTTTTTAGCTAGGTACCGGTCTCTCAAGTCTTCAGCTAGATGTTCCACTGACACAAGCCAATGAAATGACTGCATAAAGCATCTTAGGGTGTAGTTTTGTGAATAACTCGTTCTCCAATCAGATGGGATCATGGGAATACTATGAGAGAGAGAGAGAGAGAGAGAGAGGTGTCATATTCTTTTTCTCTTATAAAGGAAGAATGGCCCTTTTCTATCTCATTGTCTTCTTGTTTCCTTCCTCTTTAAAGGTAAAACTTTAGTGGGGTATGAAATAGAGGATCCATTTTTCCTTAAGCTATGGTGGGTTGAGGATTTCCCTCATCAATGGCTATTATTGTGTTTAGACAAATGTCACGAGTCAGGACCAATGAGTGTATTTTAGACCTTTAACATATATAGCAGGAACTAATAATGCCCTTAGATTTGTGGGTGAAGGAAACTCTCTCTGTTAACATTTAATCATCAATGTATCTTATATGGGCAATGAACGTGTAAAAGTGTAGGTCTGATTTCAAACCCTTTTTTTTTTTTTTATCAATGTATTCTATGAGCCTAAGGTGCATCTCACACATTTTATACTTTATTCATTTTTTTTTTTCATTGAATCATACATATAGGTTGAGGGGAAAAGGAAGCTGAGTAACATTAGTGTCATACCATACACCATCAGGCTCATCACCATGTTTGTGGTCTGTGGCCTGATTTTGCGGTGGGTTTTATTTAGGGTCACCTTTTATTTATGGTGGGATTTGATTCCAATTTCCAATTCGGAGGACCACTAGCTATTTGTCCATCCTTAAAAGTGTGAAAAGACCCAACAATATTGATGATCAAGAATGAGGACCCAACCAGTGGCCTCTTTTCACCTCTTCCGTGGATGATTTGATTCAAACTCTTTAACCCTAATAATTCAATCAGTTTTCGCAAACAAACGAAACCCTGGAGGCCTGGACCGCGTGTGATGTTAGCATTTTAGCAGAAAAAAAAGTAATGTGGGGTTAGGCATGAAAGCTTAGATATGGTGCTCCTCCCCTTTTACTGTTCTCTATTGTTTTTTGGGACGGTACATGGATGCTGGGCCTGACCATTGGCCCATATCCACCAAGACGCTTGTTGGGCCTAGCAAAATAATGGAATTCCAGTGTCAGGATCCATGTTACCATGTGTGATAATCAGATAGGTTTGTGTAAGGAAAAAAATTCGCTACTGCCCGGGTTGCTTCAACCTTTGTTCACAGTCAAAGAAAAGTGGCTGCAACCCCTGCTCACAGTCAAAGAAATGGAATAATTCTCTGGGTTCACAAATACCCTCCTAGATCATAGTATTTTCAAAAATAGAATAATTCACAACCTGGACAACAGCCAAGTTTCGTTCCTGGTGTAGTGGCCTTATAGTCCTTCCAGTGAAATTAGTAAAACCGTAAAATATACTTATGCCATAGAGTTCAAGCAAACATTATGGTTTCGATGAAAGTTATAAAGTTTTAATCCCACATCAATTTTTTTAGGTCCTTTGCCTTACTTGAAGGAATTCTCCCCACTCAACATCATAGGATTTTGGGTTAAATCTTCCAACATATTATTAGAATCCATGGTTCCTTGTTTCTTCCTCTCGCGTTATCTTCCCATGTGTATCACTGTTTCTTTCCCTTGCATGATATGAAACCAGTAAAATAAAACAACTATGAACATATATAAATCGTCTCATTCCAAGGTTCTGACAACATTATTATATCTATCTATCCACCGGAAGCTTCGATTTTCAAAGAACTGGCCAAGAAATTTTTATGCACAACTTATTGAAGCCATCAGCCATGGATTTGGCCCAAAAGGTTTTTCAGTTGGGCTGGCTTGCTCCTTGGATTTGGCCTGATCAGACCTTCCCAATTCAGATCCAAAATGTTTTTGGGCTGGTTTCGGTTAAAAATGACCCAGTTTGATAGACTGAATGCGACATTTTTAATTCCCTGCTTCTTGACTGATGGGCTTTTTTTTTTGGGCCGGAGGAGGAGGCTGGTTCAAAAGGTCTTTATGTTTAATTATTTCCATCCTCATAAAATCTACCTCCCATCTTTCTGCCCATGGGTGGTGAATTTATATCATCACAAGCTTCAACAAATGACCATGATGTACCAGCTGGTTGGGCTTGGAATTGCTTTCATTGGCCTAGACTAGACCCAAGCCCAAGTTGCATATGGGCTGGACCTAACTTAATCGAGCCCGAACGCTGGCTCTGCTTAAATCCATTGCTCTGATGTTCATGTAAAGCAAAGGCTTCTTTAATGTCAACACTTGGTTGGTAGGTGGGACCAGAAATTCTTCAAAGTTTGTCTAAAACTGGACAAGTGACCCATGACGGGAATATATGGCATCTCCCAGCCTCCGTTTGGCTTTAAATATACGAACCAAAGCATTTCAGTCTAGACTCTAGACTCATAGACCGAATTGTATCCTGGGCCTACATGAGACATGAGTCAATTAATCCAGGGTGCCAATAATTTTATTTTAAAAATTTTTTTTTTTTTGGGGGTGGGGGGTGTGTGGTAGGAAGGGTGCTATAACTCTCCAAGTGAATTAATTAAGTTAAGTGGGCCAGAAATATTGTTCGATGGTTCCTGCCAGAGCCAGACTCATAAAGGAAATATTAGCTGCCCATGGTACTTTTCATCTATTTTATTTATGTATTTACTTATTTTAGTGGATGGTGGTGGGGTTGGCAAACTAGTAGTTTAATTATCAGATATGGTTTTTTTTAAAGAACTTTTATGAACTTTTATGAGGTATTATTTTCAGAAATTGTCCTTGGCATACAAATGGTAAAAAGAAATCAGAGGAAACGTTTTCATGGGAGAGCGTAGTTCTTACATGTATGAGAGTCAATGAAAGTGCATGAGAAAGCATTCATAGAAGAGTCATTTTTTCCTTTCATCGGGGTGAACTGGTCATTTCGCCCCATGTGTTTGGACGCAGGGACCATTCCATCAAAAAAAAAAAAAAAAGTAGAATTGATCTAGTATTTAGTATGAACCTTATGACAAGGTCTTCAAAATTATTCTTCGAGTTCGTAGAATGTTTTCAAATAAAAAATCATTACCCACTATTGATATTGTTCATGTAAGATCATGGGAGAAGTGAATTTATAATCGATTCTAATCATGCCCTCAAGACTAGAACTCAGACATTTTCCAAAACTCAGACATTTTCCATGAGACCCAAAAATTTGGTATCTGAAACATTTAGACAAGGTCCTCAAGAGTCAAGACTATTCTTCAAGTTGTATAGCACCACCGTATCCAAATAACTGCATTTGATTATAAACAACTAACCAGTCCTATTCAATTTTATTCATTGACAATGCATGATAGAATGGGTGCCCTTTTTATCTGGGCACTGACCAATTTTCTTCATTGGCCAAAGGATCAAGAAGTCAAGAAATAGGAAAAAAAATTCAAGAGAATCATAAACTAGAAATTTAAAGAATTTTTTCTTTTGAAAGCATTAAGTTTTTGCATCACCTAAGGTGAAAGAGAACAAATGATGATGTGAAACTATGATTCGACCTTGGGTCATAATTTTAGGTATCATCCTAATTGGAGTGGTTAGGCATTGGATGTGACTGATATCAATTTACTACAATACCCTTATATCCGTCCAGTACATGATTTCTTCTCGAAATACTACCCACCGACACCTATGTTGGAAATTGAATTGAACTAATGAAGCTGTTCTGATAATACAGTTTCAGTAAATAATATGAATAGACGAGGTGTGATATTTTATTGTCTACTGACCAAATGGTAACCCCACGTACATCATTGAAGAGGGTCCCGGTGGGTTGGCAGAACCAGTTAAACAGGGGAACCCTAGCAAACTAGGGAAGGAAGGTTGGAAGGGGACCAGTGGGGATTGTGGTAGTTGCTACTTGGGACCCCTTTGTTTGGTTGTACATTCAGAGGCGGCACGACACAGTCTTTTTCTAATTACTCCCCTTCCCACATGGGCATTAATCATTCTCGGTTGAGTTGATGGATTAAACCAAAATCAAAACCAAACGATTAAGTCAAAATTCAGCTTTTTCTAGATTGGTTTGATGGGTTCTAACCGGGTCTTTATCGGTTCAATTTTAATCATTTGATTATATACATTAAAAATTACTAAAAACAATGATTATCCGGCTTGGTTTAGTGACAAGGGCTTGGCCTCATCCAAGTTGAATGGGTCAGTTTCGATTGGTCCAACCAATTCTGGCTGGAAATTGACACCGGAGACCCAATATCCATATAACTCCAGTATTCCATACCACATCAACATCATGGCATCAATATCTGAATACCTCATCTATGTTCTCACTCTTATTCTCTCTTCTCTTCTCTTCTCTTTTATTATATTTTGATTAGATCTATGTCATTGACCCCATTCAATTGAGATTAAGACTGGAATTATTGTTGTTATATTCACCATTTCTCCACGATGAGGTTTTCCTTCTTTGACTTCTTATGGGGATATGTACTCTTTCCTTATGGATTAGTCTTACCTAATCATGCAATGTTATCATTCTGGGTCCCTTGTGCTTTATGGGTTAGGGGAACTGAAGATTGTTAAGTATCTCCTCCTCCTCCTCCTACCCTTCAGATCATCATTACTGCTTACTTCTCTCCACCTAATACACTTATGCGCTAAGTATTATACACCTTCACCCCTAAACAAAAACAAAAAGTCCACTACTTTTAATGCTTTATCATCATTAATAAGCGATAATGACTTATATTTTATATCATTTTCCAAACCCATAACAGAGTTACGGACCAACAGTCCCAACTCCCAACTCCCGACACTCAATTTCTATTTTTATTTGAGTTTTTTCTAACAGACTCTTCTGGATTACGTGTTTGAGAATCAATTAGTTCAACTATTTCTGGTGGGTCTTAAGGGATTTCATCGTTTGGGAGCCCTGTGAACTGTGAAGAGGATCTAAGATTATTTTCTTGTATGAAAGTAGTTCAGACCCACTCCAACTATTGCTTGGGTGGGTCATGAATTATTTTTCTGAGGTCGGTTAGAATGTCGCTGCTTATTATTTACTTTGGCTACACCATTTCTTTCCTGTAACTACAGATGCCGGCTTTCTCAGCCGTCGTTCCATCTTCTTCTTCTTCTTCCTCCCCCTCTTCCCACATTCCCAAAGCAATATGTGCAAGTGATGAAAGCATCATTTCTGAACATTCACGTTCAGTTTCTTCATAAATTCAACTGGGCTAATTACAGAGCTTGACACTTCACTAGTTCTGGTAAGGGTTCCATCCCTTCCTCGTTTTAATTTACTTCATACTATTTCCTTCCGAAATTGTGCAGTTGATGGGTTTTACTTCGACGGGCTTACATTACCCAATTTTGTATCCTGCTAATTTGTTTCCACTTTGCTTCTTTTATTAGTATTTGTGGTAAGTAAACTATCATATGGTTTCTCTCCAGATTTTCAGGAGTTCATAGAATAATAAGGGGGAATGATGCTACATGCAAGTGGCTGCTCATCTTCTTCATCTTCTTCATCTTGTCCTTCTTCTTCCCCGCGTTTGTGCTTGTGGAGGTAAAGTTTGTAGCATTGGACAAGATTCTCTCGCTTGCTATTAATTTCGTTATAGTTCAATTGAGATTTCTGGGATTGGTGGTAGTTTTTGTGGATTGGGATGAAATAATAGTTTGTTGGCTAAATTACTATATATTTTTTCTTTAAATGGAAATTGCAGTTTTTAATTTCAATTTCTGAAAGTTTTTAAGTACTTGTGTCTCCCCAGTCAGTGAAGATTAAAATGGAAATTAAATATATTTTACTGATAGAATTGCTAAGAGTTCAGTTTTTCAACGCTTTTTTATTGGTTGAGAGCTGTGAAGTTGAAATGCTTGGGGGCTTTCACATTGTATGATTTTCATCATGCTTCTCATTCTTTCCCGTTGTTGCTTATGTTATTGACATGGTTATATTTGCAGCCCTGCTAATAATGAATCACATGTTGATGGACTAAAAATGTCACCTGGATTATCCTGCCATTGTAGTTCTGTAAGCTTTCTAACTTTTTTCAAAATTTATATGCTCAAAACTCATATTGTCTCTAGCCTTGTGTATCAATTAAACTCATTTTATTCATTGTTATCCAATTAAACAAAATTACCCATATCATTCTGATAACATTTTTTTGGATGATGTGGCCCCATAAATTCCTGTAAATTGAAGCCATGAGAAAACGCCGACTTGGGTTTGATGTGTTACTTTGCAAACTGGCTTATTTTTGGAGAAAACATTCAATAAAGCATGTATCCTTGCAAGAAGTCATGGGCAATGCCATTCATGATGTCTAAGTAATTCAGAGGTGTTGTAATTTATTGGATAACAGTGATATACAAGTACAGTCCACATTGTTCTCTGCTTAGACTACGTGAGGTCGAGTTGGCAAGGAAGACATAATAAGGAAACTACCTTTTTCACAATAAGTCATCCAAGTGATCTCTTAACTTTAATGTACAGGAAACATATAGCATTCACAAGCATCGATTTCTGGGTAACAGATTTTTAATGAAACTGTGCTAAGATGCAATCCTTTTCCATTCTGACTTTCTAATTATTTATTTTTTGATCTGTGAGACATCGGGGTTAATCTTTTTGTTTGTCTACTTGAGAATTAGATATTAGGATGGCCCACTGCTAGCCCAAGTAATAAAGCAACTTAACATCTATGTTTGACATGCAGATTGCTAACCCGGATGTAACTTTGTCTGATCAGTCTTTCCTGCAATTGGTTCTGGAGAAATCATTGCAGGATAGGTCCGATGCGTCCCGTCCTTCAAATGGAACTCCAATGCAGAAGGTTACCCATTTATTACATCTATCTTGTTTATGTTTAGGTTTAAAGGTTTCAGAATCTAAAGGATGCATGTGTATATTGTAGATGTCTCAATCTTTTCAGTGATATATCAATGCCAAAATATTAATCTTAAGAAAATCACTACTAGAACTGGAAATATGCTTTTGGGATTCATGGCTGTTATTCTACACATGGTGGTGGCTAAAGAAGTGTTGTTTTCAGTTTCGTATCGGTAGAAGTCAATTTGGAGCTAAAATGTAGTTGAAAGTACCAAAAGGCAGTTCCTTGCCATTTGGGAATGGAGTGACTAAACATGATACCAAAAATCTGAAATAGTTTATGTATGGAATTCCAAAAAGAACCTTAAATTTTTAAATCTCATTAACTGCTCATAAATAACTTTAAAAAAATTAATATAGTTGGGGACTATCCACTGAAATTGGTTGACCGGCTCTCTTCTTAAGAAAAGTGACTAACTCTGGGAATACAGCGCCCTGTATTCAACCTTGCTTCCCAAATTACTCGGCACAATTGCTTAAAGCTAAGGTACTTAATCTTGCAAAATTCTATCAGGGACCCTATCGATGGGAAATTCTATTAAGTACTCACTCAAATTTAGAGGTTTTTAAACTTTTAGCACTGAGGATAAGCTAGCATTTGGTATTTCCTTTAATCTCGTCTTTGATTACAATTATGGATTCATTGTTTGATGTTGTAATCCATGCATCGGGAAAGGAAAAGCTCCTGTTTTCTAATTGGTGATTTCTGGATAGCTCATGCTTATTGACCTGTAAAAATCATATTCATTAGTTCTTTTTTATTTTTTTTTTGGATGAATAAATAAATATTCATTAGTTCTTAAGCCTTCATTTATTGTATTAACTTGTTCTTGAAGGCTTCCAAGAAAAACTTTGTTTTATCTTTGTTTTTTATCTATATTTTTACTGTTCTTTGTTTTTGGGCTCTTGAGTTTTTAACCATTGAGGTGTGGAACAGTCTGCTGCAGAACTGGTAACGGAGATAGCAGCACTTGAAGTTGAAGTTATGATTTTGGAGCATAATCTTCTCTCACTTTATCGGAAAGCTTTTAAATACCATCCAGCCACCTTGCCTTCTGCTGTGATGGACAAAGGTTCTCAATCTCCTCTTCCATGTAAGACCGGATCACTGGTGAATTTAACAAATCTGTCTGGTGGCCACAAGGATACTGATATGCAGAGAGGTACTCATGCTTCAACTGAGAAAGATCAAACTTCGCATGATCCAGATGATTCAGATTATCAAAGTTATCATTCTTTTTCAAAATTTACATCTAGAAGGGTACGTATTCCTCACCAAATACCATTTTAGTCAGAGGAGCAGTTTTGAGGCTCAAGCCTCAAGCCCAACGAAAGGGGCTAAATTTGAAATTACATCTCAAAGTTTTAAACTCTAGATTCAGATTAAAAGAAACCTAATCTAGTACTAATTTTAAACCTATTTTTATCTCTCTCTTCCCCTTTCTTGCCTTCACTTTTATTTATTTATTTAAGAAAAGTAGAATAGCCCAGTATATGACCTACCCTAGTAACCCTTTTGAGCATGTACAAACTCTACATATTCAAGGGGATGAGCTATATTCTCTCCCTAGTTGCTTCGTCTATAGATGCATGATGAAAGCTAATTATATATTTGTGTTCATTACCTGGTGTAGCACTATTTATCTAACTCAATTCATTGCTTTGTCCTTTTTTTGTCATTTAGGTTCTCTATTTTATTTTAGTAGATACATTTATTTTAGGAAACCTCTCTCATCTGAAATTTTTTGTTTATCATGTAATTCACAGGATCTAAAGAGAAATACATCGAGCCATCGCAGCCTCGCTAATCTCCTTTGTGTTTCCCTTACGGATGTCCCTGAGAGCCCTGATAGACTTTCTGAAGACATTATCAAATGCATATCTTCAATTTTCTGCAAACTTGCCAATCCGCAGCTACCTCATATAGGCTACTCAGCTTCTCCTTCTTCATCCTTGTCCTTCTCCAGTACCTTGTCTCCTCAGGATTTCTGTGATATTTGGAGTACTCGATGCAGTGAAGATGCTTCGTCGAATCCTTGTCAATTTGAAGAGCTGAAAGAAAAAAGTGACCCTTACAAAGAAATGGTGGAAGTTTTGAGGATATCTGTGGATGATGATAACTTTAACTATGCTGCAACTATGCTGCAAAAATTCAGGTTGTTCTGCATGCTGCTCAAATAGTTAAATCCATGGGTTTAATTTTATTATTTTGGTGGATTTAGTGAATATAGATTTGAGTTTGGGTTTCTTATCCCACCCAAATGATATGGAGAATCATGTGAGATCAAACAAACTCTAAACAAAGAAAAGGAGAAAAGAAGAAACTGCTCAGGTTCATCATCATTATATGAGATGAAAAATCTAGTTCCATCATTTACGGTTGTCTCTTGCCATGTCATCCACCCCGTGTTTATGGACCATTTTGCAATTTCCTCAATCCACTTAATGATTTTCCTTTGCCCATTTAGGCGACCTCCACCAAATTACATGAAACTGGCCCCACCATTGGTTTCTTCTGTACATGTCTGAACCCAATTCTCCTTCATTCATTCATGTAGTGGAGCTACGTGATCACCTCAGATTTACTTATCCATGATTCTACCCCTTCTTGGTCTTCCCAGCCATCCATCCAACATCGTTGTTTTGGACTTCATTCTTGGTATGAACATGCTTCTATGTTAGTTCTAAAACTTTCTGCACATTCTCAAAGGAAGATGTCATTAATCCTTCCAAAAGCTTTTCCTCTGTACTAATCCCAAATTTTGCAGGTCATTGGTTGGACGTCTTGAGAAGGTTGACCCTAAGGAGATGAAGCGTGAAGAGAAGCTTGCATTCTGGATCAACATTCACAATTCCTTGTTGATGCATGTATGTCTTTTACTTCCCATTACTTTTCAGTGTCCATGCAGATTATAGGAAGCCACATTTCAGGAAATCTCAAAGGATAGGTTTTTAGGTTGATTGTCAACCCAATCATCTGAAAGTAAATCCAATTAGATTGTCACCATTCGTGAGTGGACACCATAAATACTTGGGACGACATTATCCCAATCTGGCATGTCATAAATTACGACATCACATTGGCGAACTTGTAGGCTGATAGGTTCCCTTGCATGTGTGCCATCTGCTCTCTGGTTCAGCAATAGTTTTAACATGTATAAGACCTTAATTTGACATTTTATGTGAGATTTTCTCTTCCCCAGTTAGTTGGGAAAATGGCTTACTAAATTTGATTATATGGAATTTTCTCTTACAGGCATATTTAGCTTACGGAATTCATCATAATCGCATCAAAAGTTCATCTTCAGTACTAAAGGTTAGACCTCATGTCCTACCTTGTGTACCATGATTTTATGTAAGAAAACTATGCTCGTCTTATTCACTGCAGCATTTTTTTAAATGTTCATCTTCAGGCAGCTTATAATGTTGGGGGCCATTCCATAAATTCAGATGTAATACAGAGCTCCATTCTAGGATGCCAGCCTCACCGTTCAGCACCGGTATGGTACTTGAGCAACCTAAGAACCTAAGAAAGTAATATTTTCTTCAATTTCTGTAGAGAATATAGAAAATAAATTCTGAATTAGTTAACCATGGATGATAGGCTGGTAGCATTAATGGACAATAAAGAAGGAAATGTTTAAGCCTATTCTAATGAAAATTAAGTCTTCTGACGCATTTATAACAAACCTTGACTGCAGTGGCTACACACATTGTTCTCACCGGGAGCTAAGTTCAATACAGGGAGTAATGGACATGTCTTTGCCCTTGATTACCCGGAGCCACTAGTTCATTTTGCACTTTGTTCGGGAGCATACTCAGACCCTGCTGTATGATTCTCTCTCTCTCTCTCTCTCTCTCTCTCTCTCTCTCATTTTAATTCATGAAGGATATAATTCTCACCTGTAGGTTCGAGTCTACAAAGCAAGCAGTGTATTTCAAGACCTCAAACTTGCAAAAGAAGAGTACATTCAAGCTAGTACCTACATCCACAATAACACGAAAATTATCCTGCCAAAGCTCCTATATTACTATGCCAAGGATGCTTCTCTAGATTTACCTGGGCTATTGGAGATTGTACATGCATGTGTATCCAAAACGCAAGAGAAAGCTATCCAGGAATTCATAAAGGGCAGAAGGCTAGACAAGCACATTCAGTGGGCACCCCAAAACTCTGCCATCCGGTATATAATCCACAGAGAGTTGGCTCAAGGATGAGTATCGATACGATCAGGTCTTTTTCTGTATTATGACATGTACTGTTGTAACTAGTAATATTTTATATATCATAAAGGTATTCAAAGGCAAAAAAGATGAAAGCTTTATGAGATCCCGTTGAGCATTCTTTTCATTTGCCACTTTGTTAAAAAAAGTTTCAAAAATGATCTGGCCTCCCTGAAAAGGTTCAGACAATATATTGGAAGCTAGGTACTTACAAGGCAATTAATAGAACACTATTGACAGGTCTGCGCAATTAGTAGATGTATGCTAGTTGTATGAGTTGGTGCAGCAATGGCAATGGTAAACACTGTTGTCCAATTAATTATCTGAACCTAAGAAATTTCTAAGTGCAAAGATTAACTCAATGGCATTCAGGTGTGCCCGTTGCAAGTCTTTGAAGCACAAAATGTGAGAGATGTCCTGATTCATTGCCCAAGTATCCAGAAACTATGTGATTGACCGATAGTTCGGAACAAACTGTCTCCAATTACATTCAGATCTTTTTCATTACTATGAGATGAAGTAAGTTCCCTACATTTGCATGTGAAAATATGAATAAAGAACAATTTATCAGGGGCTAGCCTAAGCCAGCTGATGGAGTACAATTTCAAGAGCTTCCGTTGAGAGTAGGAGCTTTCTATAATCTAGAAAGATGACTGGGGAACAGAGGTGAGGATGTTCACATTGTAGTGAACCTACCATTGTTCCATAGCTGTGTTTCTTTTTATCCATTTCTTGTGGGGGTTGTTTGGTTGGTAAGAAAAAAAAGAGAAATACATAAATTCATCATTAGTATCATCATTACTTCTGTCTTCTCCATTTTTCACTGCACTGAACCTGACCTCTCTCGTGAGACCAAAATCTATCCCATCTCATAAGCTTTACTGATTGGATGGGGCTGAAATTTGGTAGAGTTGGCCACATGGCAGAATACAGCTTAAAAAAAAAAAAAAATCTTGTACTAAGGTTCTCGCTTTGCTGATGTCACATTTAACAATTTTTGGGATTGGATCAGAGTTGCAGGGTTCATAGTATGGGATGATGCATTGTTGAGTTGAATTAGAGAAGCAGGATTTGGGATACTGCTATTAGTATTACTTCATATTCAGGCAAGTAGGAAAAAAAATAAAATAAAATGTTCCTTCACCTACCTCTTAAATGTTAAAGCAAACCCTTGAAACATACATTGATGCTCATATTGATATATCCTGAACGAAATGCATGCACAATACACTCCATTTTGCAAGAGGGAAACTCCCAGGACCATGAGTTCAGAAGAAGCTAAAATATCACAGAAAAAAAGAGGTAATGACCATAATACATCAGGTAAGTCCATCTATCAAACCAAACTTCAAAACAAACTTCTTTTGATTACATTCCAGCATTTCACTTAAGCTGCAATCTATGTTCCTCTGTTTCAAAAGCCTCTGCCTCAACTCCAATCTCTTTTTCAGACCATGTCGAAAGAAGTCGGGGTATTCTACCACTTCATCAATTTGTCTTCCCATCACTTCTACCAAGTACCTAATTCTCGGCTCTAAAGAATTTCTAATACTCTTAATTAAAATAGGGGGATAGCCGGTAATCAAAACTGGAACCTGTCCATCTCCAAAACCACATTTCTTCAGATAAGTGAAATTGGGTTTCAAAACTTTCTCGACATCTCTACACAAAACTTCGGGGAAGCTCATTGTCACTCTTTGGAGATCAGCCTCTGTTAGACCTATTGACTTCAGAAACAATGATGTAGGGCGGAGCCTTTTGTCAACACTGTAACCCATAATAAATGGGTTCTTCACCAAAACCTTGCCAATCATTCCTTCCTTGCTCAGACCCAGGCTACCAAGAAAATCCACAATTTGAGTTAGTTTTGATTCAATGCTATAGCTGATGAGCCTTGGATTGAGCAGCAGCAACTTACCCACTTGCTTTTCAGGAACTCCCAATGCCTGAAAGAAGGCTAATAGAGGACAAAGCTTCTCTTCCACACTATGGGAGAGTAAGTGAGGAAACCTTGTTATAGCAGATGTTACCTCACTCTGTTTTGTCCCCAGGGTTGCAAGGCACTGAACCATTGGCACAAGCTTCTCATTCAAGCCAAGGGTGAGGATCCTGGGGCACTTTGAAACAACAGATGGAAGTTTCCTCTCTTGAATCCCAATGCTTTTCAAGTAAGCCCAATTCTCAGAGGCTCTCTCTGTCTCTATGCCCTCTAAGCGCTTGCATCTTTTGAACATTTCATGGATGTTTTTATCATCAAAGCCTCTTTCCCGGAAGAACCCCAAAATGCTACCCTTTTCACTGCTACTGATCTCCATGTTTCCTGAAAAAGTTTGAGCAGAATGTGGTTTGAGACCCAACTGATATGAATATATGGAGAAAAATAAAGCCGTATATGTCGATGTAAAAAAAAGAAGAAATCAGACATCAGCTTTCTTTTTCATTTTTGGTGGGACAATCATACATCAATGTAGTGTCCCTTAACTAGGCATTTATAAAATTGAAATAGACTAAAAGAAGAAGAAGTCTAAAAGACTGGGTTTTATATTTTAGAAGGCCTACTGGTTGCCAATGGTGCCATGACAACACAATAGGAAGAATGCAATGTAAGATGGAAACAAATAAATAAGAAAGCCTTCACGTTTGACAAACCAGAACAAAATTTGGTGATTGAAATTGGCTTTTAGTATTTAGCTTCAAAGGACTATTAATTTCTAAGTTCGACAGGAAGAACAAATTTATCAGATGCCAAAATGAAGTATTTCTAACTAAGCATGGGCGGGTGTCATTAAACACATCTAAGTTCAAATTGAAAGGGGGAAAAGAAATCAAGTAAGCAACTTTTTTCCAAACTAGTATCTTCTAGTCACAAATTTGTTTACTCAATCCACTACAAACGGCCAGCAATCTTCCAATGAAAAGCCCTACGATTGAAATTTTGAATTATTCGTTAACTCATGAGCTTAAACGTGACAGCAAAGGAGAAAGTAATAGAGAAGACCCCAAGGGTTACTTTTCAGGACAAAAATAGCAAACATTTTCTGTAGTTAAGAAGCTTACAAGTTCATGAAATGCTATTGCCAGGCAAGAACCTGGTTTGAAATCTAAATTCCTCAAAAATTTTACTTAATAGAAGAATACAGAGAAGTAACTTCTTGTTTCTCAGGGAGTTGCATACCTTCTTGATATGAAGAGATAGTTCAGGCAAAGCTTCTAACCAATTGCAGAACGTAAGCAACCTTCAATAGTTGCTGAAGCGATGCCAGTTTTGAACCATTAGCCTTATCCGAAGGAGAAGCAGAGAGTCTATTCAAAGAACCGTAACGTGATTCTATTTCTATCCACCGTGATGCCCCTGTTTTTGTTTACACGTAATGACTTAAATGCCCCAAATTTCAACTTTATTTCTTCATTTGCCCCCCAAACCCAATTTATCCAAAAGCCCCAAAACCCTAACGGCCTAACCAGTAAACCCTCTATTCCTATCGCCATCTCTCTTACCCTCTCTGTTGAAGAAGTTGCAGAGGAGAAATGCCAGGTAAGGTTTCTAGGCTCATTCTCTCCAGACTTTTCAAACCTCTCCCTCATTCCTCTGAAAGAGTTTCGAACAATAATTCAACGATACCTCTATTGCATCATTTTAGCACAATTCATGATGGCTACAATGACGACGAAAAAAGGAACCAGAACCCCCAAAGTCCTCCAGAGCCAATACCCAACAGACCATTGAGAGGAGAGAAACAACGCATCCCATCCGAAAACCGTTTCCTCAGAAAATCTAAGCTCGGTTACGATAGTGATGATGATGGTGGTGGCCAAAGAATGAGAGGATCTCAACGTATTCCTCCGACCCAATTACAAAATAAACCCATGAGAGGAGGAATGAGAAACGAGAAGTCCTATACTGACCCCTTCACCCGCAAACTCGACTTTGGCAACGATCTCGATATTGACGAAAAGATGAACCAAGCCAATGGAAGTTCTACTGGTCAATTTACTGAAAGATTGAAGAGAGTTGAGAAGAGAGAGAATCAACTGGAAAATAGTTTCCTGGAAAAGTTCAAGATTGGTGTAGACAAGAAGGAAGAACCGCAACAAAATACTCCCAGCCTAACCTTTGATACGGCTGAAGACAAAGCAGCATACGACACACAACCACAAGATGCGGATGAGATTTTCAAGAAAATGAAGGAAACTGGCCTCATTCCAAACGCTGTGGCCATGCTTGACGGTCTCTGCAAGGATGGCCTAGTACAAGAAGCTATGAAGCTCTTTGGGTTGATGCGCGAGAAGGCTACCATCCCAGAAGTTGTAATTTACACTGCTGTAGTCGAGGGGTTCTGCAAGGCTCATAAGTTTGATGATGCCAAGAGGATTTTCAGGAAGATGCAGAATAATGGTATTTCTCCGAATGCATTTAGTTACAGGGTCTTGGTTCAGGGACTATGTAAAGAGAGGTTGGAGGATGCTGTTGAGTTCTGTGTCGAGATGTTGGAGGCTGGTCATTCTCCAAATGTGGCAACCTTTGTAGGCTTGGTTGATGGGATTTGTAAGGAAAAGGGACTAGAGGAAGCTGGAAATGTTATTGGGAGGTTAAGGGATAAAGGGTTCTTTGTTGATGAGAAGGCTGTCAGAGAGCATTTGGAGAAGAAGGGACCTTTCTCACCGATGGTATGGGAAGCTATCTTTGGGAAGAAAATCTCACAAAAACCGTTCTAGATTTACTTAGTTGAGTAAAAGGTTGTAAGTTCCGTTTTTTTGTTTCTTCCCAAACTGATCTGCTATATGGTTTGAGGTATAGCAAAGGAACATTTCCATCCATATTGTATTGCTTATCAACTTTCTAGATACAAAATATGTGATTGAATTGCCATGGCTGTTACATGTCAATGCCTTTGGTTTCTTTTCTGATGTCTCATTGTGCGAATTCATTTTCAGTGCTTATTAACTTTGAAGATGAAAACTCGGGTCTGTTGCTCCTTTTAACCACTTGAAGCTTCTCAATTCCAAAAATTTGTTGCTAAATCTTATTAGAAACCCATTCTGGAACTAGTAGTTCACTTCATACCTTGTAACTAACCTGTTTGCAATTGGATTCCCTTCCCAAGCTGGCAAAGCTTCTAAATGGATAGAAACTCTCTCAAAAAACTAGACAGAGGGCTTGTTACATCACCAGTGGAGAGGAACATTATGTTTAGATTTGAATTAAACCTGGGTGGAACCATGGACGGTGAAAGTTGAGTTGAATTTGGTAGTATTTGAGCCACTGAAGGTTCTTTAAACAGCGTTTTCAGAGGAGATGATGTAAATGAAGCACTGGTGGTTCTGGTTTTTCAACACTTACTATACTCTCCCCATAGCCAATGCCATATCACATTATAAGGCCACATAAATATTCTGTTTGTGTGTGTTCTTGTATTATCTTATCTGCTAGCTATTAAATTTCCCTCTTGATGGAAGCACATGCACACATAAACACAAGAATTTATTAAGGAATAAAGCACACAATACCCCAAGGGGTATAGTTCAGTTGGCAACCACCAACACCTCACGATTAAGAGGCCATGAGTTCAACTCTCTTTGGGGTCTACCTATAAAAAAAATTAAAATTAAAAAGAAAGCACAACAGAATACGTCATCTTTCTCCATGAAGAACATTGGAATTATTTTCATTTAATAAAATAAAAATTGGGATTGCCATAGACGCCAGCCTCGAGAGTTTTGCTCTTGGGAACTTGATGAAAGCCATAGCATAGATTGTGCAAAACTCTTTACTCAACTAAGCCTTTTTCCAAATTCAAGTTGGTAATGTGGATTGTGTTTTGACATCAACTTTATATAATGCCATTTTCTAAATTGAGCCACACTCGAAAAATTTGAAATCTAGTTGTTACAGGTGACAAAAACCACTGATTTTAGGAATTTTATAGGTCTGTGTTAGGCTTTGACAAATCTCAAACTTTTATCTCTAAAATGCAGTTTAACACCTCTGGGCTGAAACTTTGATCTTGTGCTCTAGAAACTAACTGACATGCACATCTTGTTTCTCTGATTTGATTACAGATTCATTATATATTTGGTTATGATCCAGAATTTATAAGCGTCAGTTTTGTGTGTCCAAAACTATGGTTTTCAATGAAATAAGCTAGATTTCTGGATTAGAAAAACTAAGAGAAAATAAAATTGAGTTCAGTATGCGGAATTTGGGGGGTGGGGGTGGTAAACATCTTTCTTTTTAACTTGGATTTTGACAGGTTTACCAGGTGGCATCAAAGACAGATAAACCTATCCGTGAGGAAGAAGATGCAGGATCCTTAACTGGAGCAAGTGGAAGAAATCCCTAGACTCTCTCTCTCTTTTCTTTTCTTCTCCTTCTTCCTGATGGGGGAGGTGGTGTGAGGGATGAACAGACAATAGACTATATTTGCTTTTTGTTTTTTTTTCCCCTAAAAAGACTAGATTTGCTTTGTTCCTCTTGTATTGGAATTAATTCACTGTTATCGTTGTTTTATATATTTGTTTATTTTTTCCTTTTCTGTTGTTGGGCAATGACTTTGGGTTTGGAAACAGGACTGGATCCCCATGGCCAATAGCCTGACACCAATTTGGTCCCGAGTTAACTTAGCCTGGGTCGGCGTGGTATCAGCCCCAATAGTGGGACTGGCCTACGAACAAAAATGTCAGAAAATTTTCAAAAAAATAGAATTTTGTTTTTAAAATATGGTAGGTTTATGTTTTTTCTTACTTCGTGGTTTTGAGATCCTTCTGTTTTTTTGTGATTTAAAGCTTGGAATATGAAAATACCCTAGAACCAAGTTTCAGCTCAAGTGAGCAAGGAGAGTCTCAAAAATGAAATCTGCAAATACTTGAATCCTCCAAATAGTTTGCTATAGAACTCCGAGATAGATGGAGTCCTATGCAAAGCTATCCTTGCTAACTTGGGAAGGTGGATGAGACATGTGTTTTCTTCTGTGGAGGTTTCGAAGTTCCTTTGGCAATTTTTTTTTTCTCTCTTGTAAATTTTCTAAAAGACTTGGGTCTGCAGGGGTATTGGGTCTAAGGATTGAATTTCTTGTGAGTGACATCTTAAACCTTTGCATTTTTGTTTTAGTGATGCCTCACTTTCAGCTGATGAGTGTCAATGGTTTTTCAGTATACCGGCTCTAACTTGTTACCTTACCTGGATTCATAGGAACTAAGTTGTTTTCAACTGCCAGAAACCTATAATTTGTGTATTTTGTCTAATGTCTCTCGTTGGATTAAGGATCTTAAGTTGTATCCTGCTTCTTTAAGAACCTTGAGCTGTGATATCCCCCCCCCCCCTCTGTTCTTTATCTGCTTTAATTTATATAACTTCGAATACCTTTGACAAGCCTACCAATGGTCATCCTATTATATCATTGGTGCTGGAAGTTTTGATTCAGCAACTAGTGAGATTGGTTGGGCTGTGATTATCTTATATCAAAGCCAGTTTATTTTTGTGGCTCTGGATAATGGCTTTACAGGGAATCAGATTGAGGCAGAGACAAGAGGTTTTCTTCAAAGGATCATCGCTGTGTGGCAACTTGGATTCAGGTCAGTAGAAGCATTGTTGGGTTTAGGTTACATGGCCTTGGGATTGTTAAATGTTCTGCTTGAGATACAAAGGAATTGTGTTTAGTTTGATTTTTCAGAAAGGGTTTCTTGCCCCAATAGTTATACATCACTAAGATGGACTACACTATTTAAATTAAGAGTTTTTTGGAAGATGATATAAGTAACAGGTGCGCTTTTTCTATAGCAAAAGATTTTTCTATCAAATACTGATCTTTGCTATTAAGATCTTTTTTATACAATTGTAAGTTCTGATTTTATACTCTATCACTAGACCTCTGTTTTCGACCTAATCGATAAAAGACCTTGAGTTTCATTAAAACCGATATTATGTACGAAGAATAATTTTATGTGATTCAAAGTATATCTTGTATTTAGGAGATGTGGGAATCCAGTGATGAAGTTGGCTTGCTATCTGTCTCGGCAAGCCTGGGTTGTGAGATGGGGAGGCTCTAATCAGGGGCATGTTTATGAGTATGTTTTATTGTTAATTCTGTAGTTTTATTTGTTTTGTTTTCATTTAAAAAATAATAATCTTCTCAAATCATCTTCTTTGTATAAGTTAAAGATTGGAATATGGAAACCAGCCAAAAATGATCTTACTACACAAATTCCAGCTCAAATGAATGAGAGATGAGTCAAAAAAACAAAATCTGCTAAACACTTCATTGTGTTCATATCTGTATGGAAAACTGGATATTGCAGAGAAGAAATCTTAAAAATATGCAATAAGAGATCGCTGCTTCAGTTATCCATGGAATACTGGTTGTTCTTAGCTCGGTGGTGAGTAATTTAGGGGTGCAAATTAGGCCCGGCGAGCTGGAGCCCACCCAAAAATTTCAGGGCTTGAGTTTGGAGTTCCAAGTGTGTACGGGCCGTGTCATGCCTGGGCTGAGGCCAACAGGACGGAGCCCGGCCTGGCCCGACTTCGAACAGTCTAAATTTGGGATTAATCATCATACTATCTGTTAACTGTAAATTATTGATTTATACATATTTAGGTTTAAATTATCATTTTCATTTTTTGTGTAAGAAAATTTTAGAAAGACAAACAGAGTTAAGCCCTAGGACTAGGCTTCGACTAAGATATCCCAACCCAACTTTGGGCTGAGCTGGGCTCAGCTGAGCCCTTATGCCCCTGGGCATGGACTGGGTTTTCAAGAGCCAGTCAAATCCATGGATTTAAGTATGTATCGGCTGATATGATACCAACACAGATTGATAGTATAAGTATTTTGTTAGGGTAAAATGGTTCAATCTAACCCAGGATATTGGTATCAGCTGAGACCGATATGGTTCACCAATGCTGTATACTAAAACCTTAGCCCAACCTGGCCCGGCTGTTTGGTGACACACATGAAAGGGTCTTCGTATTTATTTAGAGTATTCGAATTCAGATAATCCAGAGCATATTCTATCTGATTCAAATAGATCTAAATAATAAAAAATTAAGTAATCGATCCATTTACATCTTAAGGTGTAGATTGGTTCATTTGGTAGGAGAGAAAACACTCATCTCCCGTGAAATTCCAACCTGAAACCAGCAAGAGAAGTGGTTAAACTAATGTGCTTGAAGTCTATAAAATTGCAAGAATGTCATTTCATGATCGTTGCATTTTTGTAAATTTCCATCATTCGGACTCATTTTTGAGGCACCTTCCTTGCTTGTTTGGGTTTCAAACTTCACAATAGACTATAGAGGTGGTTAGGATACTTTTTGAGTCCCCATCAATATGGATCCATCCATATCTGCGAAATAGCAAGTGGTGAATTTTTTTTCCAGATCATATATACCTTGGGAGATGTGGTCCCTTTTGTATAATAATACAAATATATGTGATACCTATACGAATAAATTCATCCAATCTTCTTGTTGGATTCGTAGATGTATATCTATACTCATTAAGAATTTATTAAAACATGGAGAGAGCGTTACGACATCAGAGTGTAGTTTTCCATCAATAAGAGGGTAGATAATGAATTGTTAAGTAGGGTGTTTTCATGAGAGAGAATGTGTGAGGTCCAGAGGAAATATGAGATGGAATGCCTAAGAATTTATACATTGGCATCGTGACAATCATTTTTCCGTATTAAAACTTACATCTATATGTAGGGGTTTTAAACTTGCACAATAGTTAATTATCTAGTGTTGTTGTCTTTGCATAATAGTTGTTAGAGGGTCCAATCCAACGCCTTAATGCATTAGGTAGAAAAAGGTCATCAAGTATATGAGACTTTAACTCTATAAACTTCCAACATCTCAACACAGTGTGGTTTTGATAAACCAACAAAGGACCTAGGATGTGATACCATGTATGTAAATATGTCAATCCAACATCGATTGTTAGTGAAAAATCCATTTTGAAATATACTTGTGAATGCCCTTCTCTCATCAAATCCGCCTATGCTAGTTGGGACCTTGAATTTGTATTCTTGTATCATTGGATTTCTCCACCTAATAACTTAAGCTTTTGAGTTTAAGGACTAACCTATTTATTGGGGTTTTGTACAAAATCAACGACCTCACATCAGAAGTGAATGTATGGGCTGATTCAGTCGAAGTGATTAAACAATGCACCTATCACTGGTGCATTTCCAAGAAACACCTTAATGCAACTTAATTAGCCTAATAATAAACAATAAATTCCATAATTCATGGTTAAGTTGGTGGTTAAAGACTCGATCTTATTATTCCAGCTAGAAACCTCAGGGATTCACCCAACTTGTACGTTTCATATCTCAGTGGCTTCAGTACAGGCAGGTGAACTGGTGAAGCACTGGCTGGAGTTGTGAATTTAATTGCATGGAGAATGCTTCATTACTTATGAGATCCTTTAGGGGCATTAATGCAAATTCGTCAAATTATATGTAGATGACAAGCATCCCGTGATAGGTTGATTACTTAATGACAATAATTAAGGGCTGTCATTACAGAATAACCACGTGATTATCAAATATAATTATAGAAATAACGCGGTTTATCAAGAAATTATATCCAAATAGCTCAAGGCATCAGGTGGTTGGTGTTGTGCAGCCCACGTGCCACGTGGGCGGTGATAGTTTAATGCAGTAGGAGAGAGAAAGAGAACAATGGAGGAGTAAGTTAGGATTCATCCCCTCTGGCTCTCCCAAGACCCCCAGAGAGAGAGAGAGAGAGAGAGAGAGAGAGATTCCCAGGCCCCTTTGATATCTTTGTGATTTGGTCGGTTTCTCTTATTCCTTGTAATTGAAGGCAGTCAAACAACGTACTAGAATTAAGTAAATATAAGTCAGACCTCCATTCTGGGCCCAGCCGCCCAGCCCGCCCGGTATTTTCGATTTTGGTCCATTCATTGGCCTAGCTTAACAGACTTTTATCGGTTCATTATCGGGTTGTTACTAGTTCAGTTTCATTTTTCATGTCCAGATTCAATTTGGTTCTGTGTCGATTTTGATCAGTTCATTCGGTCACTCTTACTCGATTTCGGTTTCTATCAATTTTCCGGCTTGGTTGGACCAATTCGTGCTGGAAAATTGATACCCGGCCCTGCTTATAGTATAGATCATACCATGGAGTTATGTGTCGCACTGTGATTGGAGTTGACTTAGGAGATTAGAATTTTTTTTTTTTAATTTTACCGTTTATCATGTTATAATTATCCTAAAAAATTGTGGATCATCATCCTCATTCGGTTTTGATGGATATTTAATATTAATTAATAATATTTGACTATGGTTGGGATTCAACCAAATGCTAAAATATTGATTAAAATTTGCCGACCACCATGAGGCTGCTATAGATCAGCTGTAGCGGTCAATAACAGTTTGAGGCTCAGCACCGTTATGACCGTTAGAATCCTCACTTCTCTTGCATATAAAAAATGAAAAAGAAGATAGAGAGAGAGAGAGAGAGAGAGAATATGGAGGACTTTCTTAATTCTTGTTTAAGAGTATCTTTCTTGGACTAAGTTTTCTTTAAATTTTTTTTCAATTACATCTTCCAGAAAGGCCTTTAAATATTTTTTCAATTTCATCTTCCAGAAAGGCGAAATGAAGTTGACCATAAAAATGATGGAATTAAAGGTTAGTCAACATAAAAAGACACAAAGACAGGTGAAGTGGTGATCACAAGTAAAATTGGTAACTGCAAGAAAAAAAACCTTGGCTTTGGGAGTAGTAGTAGAGGTGTTGGCAATACCCCTTGGGTGTAGTTCCACTGGTTTTAAAGCTCTCAGTGTTAATGGACGTCTTTAAATTAAGATTTTTCATCTCTGATACAAAGGATAGGTGTAGTTGTATATAATTGGGGTTTATTTTTTTACCTGAACAGGTTCTGGAGCCAACTCGTTAAAAAAGAAAAAGAAAAAAAGAAAGTATTGACAACAATTACTGTTTTATGAGAAGTAAAGTAGTAACAACAATTACATCTTGGCTATGCATAATTAAAAATGCTTTTTTTTATTAAAGATGTTAAAGTGTGTTAATAAGAACAAGATTTTGTTTTGTTTTCCTTTTTTTT
>NC_056559.1:7872367-7892991 GCF_013358625.1 Macadamia integrifolia
TTAATGAATGTTTAATCTTGCTTAGAATTACAATTCACATATAGATTCATGATTAAAAGATCTTACATATCTTTTGTAAGATTCTAGTTGAAAAGGACATGATTCTCTGTCATTTTTTTAGTATTTCCAAACCTTTGATTTCGATTGTAATTGTTCTGTAACAATTAGTAGAGCATTAATAGTTTTCGAAATATTTCAATTGAAATGATGTGATTTGGTCATCATGTTTTTTAGCATCTTTAAACCTTTGATTTTGATCATAGTCATTGATTTAGTATTTTAAATTATGAAAAAAGGATAGCATAATCTAGTTTGATAGTAGACCACCAAAAGCCTTAAAAAAAGCCAATTGGAATGATATGATTCAACCACTATATTTCATCATTTTAAACATTTGATTTGAAAATTGACTCTTCATTTAATATTTCTAAATAACAAACACAATCGTCTGATACTTTGATATAACATTAGGTCATTGATAATTGTTGAAGTATTGCAATTGGAATGATTTAGTATAATCATAATGCTTTAGCTTTCTTAAAACTTTGATTTTGATTGTGATTATTTATTTAACAATTCAAATTAGAATCACACGATTTTTCTTCATTGAGTGTGAAAGAATCTTCTCACCATAGACATCTAAACCCTATGACATAAAATCTAGGACCCTTATTTGTGACCATGAACAAAATAGGGTGTTGAGGTTAATGATAAACCTAAAGTCCAATCTTAAAGTCACCAGTGGAAAAGGAATAAACCTTTGTCCTTTTAAATAATGACAATAATGGGTAATAAGTTAATTTAAAATCAAGCAGTTGAAATTTCAAAAGATTATATTTGTAAGGAAAGCTCGACCACATATTTTAGAATTTTTAAACATTTTATTTTTCAATAATAGATATAAACTTCACATTTTAAATCATGAAAAATATAATGGTACAATCAAACCAACATAAAAGACTTTAAAGAAATATGATAAAAAAAAAAATCATCAAATAGATGATTTCTATTCATCAAAAAAAAAATAAAAAAAATAATGGTTTCCGTTGTTCTAGTGAAATTTATTTATTGTTGTGATTTAATAATGTTAACCAAGATGCAAATGAAATATCTAAAAGACTAGATTCTGATGGTTGAACCATGTCCTTCAAATTGAAATCCTTCAAAAAAATTTTTAATAAATATAATCTAGAATCAAATTGTACGATCATATTCTGTACTATTTAAAATGCTAAATGAGTGCATAAATAAATATTAAAATGGTGAGACATGATGGTTGATTAATACACTTTGAACAAAAATCTTGGTCTTATCGTTTGATATCAAATTTTTATTTTTATTTTATTTTATTTTATTTTTTGTTGTGAATGCTTGATATTAGGTCAGATTACACCATCGTATTTTCCATGATTAGTTATTACAATAATGACCATGGCTCAAATAAAGGATGTAAAAATTCTATAACATGATGGTTGAATAGTATCCTTCAACATTATGAAATTCCCCTACAAAAAAATGTTACAATATTTCCTAAAAAAAGAGGTGTGTTATGCGATACTTATAAGAGGATGTTTGATTAAACTTCACTTGATAACATGTTGATGTTGATCCAAAGTCCCTACCCATATGTCAAGCTTTAGTCCAATCCAAGCTGATTAGGTGGTATAACAAATCACAAAAAATTCAGAACTACAAAAGGCTGCACAAAAATTCTTAGGAATTAGAGGATATGTCATTACATTGCAAAGTAAATGACTGGATCTAAGGCAGGAAAAAATTAAAGCTTCTGAAAGAGAAATTTACCATCAATTAATCCATATTGCTTATTAAGTATTGGTAATATTACAAGTGAGACTGAATAATCCTTTTTTTTTTTTCAAAGAAAGTGGCACTAAAAATTTTGCTATGATAAAATTGTGAAAGTTATGATAGCAACTTCAAATAGGCAATCAGTTCTGAGAACTTTTATTTTATTGGTAGACAATCACTCAATTGTGTAAGTGAAAGTTAAGGTAAACGGATCTCTACAATGTTGGAGAGCAATTTTCCACCAATGAAGGGTGGAAAATTGAATTGTTTAGTGGAGGGATTTAATAAGTAGAAAGAGTGTGGGGTCCACTAATGAGATGTGAGATTGAGGGCATGCAAATAGAATTTACACATTGACATCATGGCAATCTTTTTCCTAAAGTAATATCAGATTGTGCCAAGTTACATTACCACAACATCTAGAACAAATATTATTAAGAAGTAAAGAGCAAATGTTACGGAAGAATAAATCGGCTTGAAGTTAGTTTATTCATGAAATACTAGCTAAAGCAAGTTTACTACAATTAGTTAAAAATTACTTCACCAAGCTTGCAAATTGCCTTTTCTTTTTTTTAGTAAAATTTTCATTTCATATTGAGTTAGCTATACCCAAATGATAACAAGATTACTCTTGTTTAAGGTAACAAAATTGTTAAAGCTTTTAAGAGAACAATGATCATCAATTAGACCAAAAATACTTGTTAATTGTCATTGGCATTAGCATATGTTGTTTTTTTTTTTCTTCAGATGAAAGAAAGCATGGAAGAAGTTGTTGTATTTTCTCATTCTGAATTTGTCAAGTCATAATCCTATTAAAAAAGATGGATTTTCTTATTAACACCCCTTAGTGTGTCAAATAATTTGTAACTTTTTTTTTTTTTCCATGAAAGAAACTCTTATTATTTCACCTATATATTCAAAAATATGCAAAACCATGACAACTTCTAATAATGATTTATTGATCCATCATTTTCAAAAAAATCTTTAAACACTTAATTTAAATAAATTATGAAAATAATACGAGAAACAATCAAAAGATGTCAAAATCTAAATGACACCTATAATACCTTAAAAGGAAAATCTGAACCGATATACCAAAGACGAGATGACTATTGCTGTTTAATTAACCAAAGCATGCAACCATTGTCGACGGTTATGATAAAGGTGAAAAGTCTATTCCAAAGGTTTTTTTAATAATTATATCTTGCCTATGTAATAACTAGTCGTTAATTTTGTATTTATTTATATATTTATTCTTTTTTTATCACATTTTCGTGCTGACTTTTTTCGAAAAAAAAGTAATTATTTACATAATTACATGGTTAGAACGCGGGCAGTATGATCCAACCCCGTTTGACAAACTCAGTGAAGAATTTCCCCCTTAATTTCTTTAATAAATAAAATGTCAAATTTATTTAATAATAGAGTGTTGATGGGGTCGGCGCCGACCGGAGATTGCGCAGAATAAGGAGTACGATTGGGACTTTGGGCCCAATCGAGTTTCAGAGTCAAATTAAATTAAAATTAAAGATAGCTCCCTAGAATTCTCTTATTTCTTTCTTCTTCTTCCTTTTTTTAATTTTATTTAATTAAAACCCCTACAAATAAAATATTTCCTCAAGCTTCTCCCAAAAGTCAGAAACACTAAAACATTATTATTATCACTACCACCATTGAACTTTCCCTTCATTCCATTAAAAAAATTAAAAAAACTTTGCATAAATCCAAGAAATATTTCATCCCCATCTCTATAAAGTCAGCAAAGTAATTTTACTTTTTCGTTATTTTTGTGATAAAGAAAACCACTACTACCAAAAAAAAAAGAATAGTAGGGGTTGACTTGAAAATGCTATATAAAGGGCAGGGAATGACAGTATTCCCAAACCCACCTCGTCCATCTCTTCTTCTAATCTTTCCAATTCTTCTTCTTCTTCTTCTCTCTCTCTCTCTCTCTCTCTCTCTCTCTCTCTCTCTCTCTCTCTCTCTCTCTCTGTAT
Organism: Macadamia integrifolia; assembly: GCF_013358625.1. Taxonomy (NCBI): domain Eukaryota; kingdom Viridiplantae; phylum Streptophyta; class Magnoliopsida; order Proteales; family Proteaceae; genus Macadamia; species Macadamia integrifolia. The sequence continues at coordinate 7,876,173 of NC_056559.1, forward strand.
CATCATCTTGTAAGCTGATCATCTCTTTCTCTCTTTTCCCTTCCCTTCCCTTCCAACAAAAATGATCTGTTTAGGGTTATCTCCATCAGGACTCAACGTTGCAGCCATAATCATCTACACATGTATTCTGATACCAGTACGTCAACTGAAGGAGTCTCTGAAGAGCTTATTTGGATTGTTGCCTACCTCATGCACTAACCCACCAATAACGCTTCAGGAGCCTTTCTACGTGGACTTGAACTGTCTAGAACTCGACGACATGAACCACCTCGACTACCATCACCAGACGGACGATCTCCCACTTCCAATGATGAGATTTAGAGAATTGGCGGAGGTTGAGGAAGGAGATGAAGAGGAAAGCTGCAGTGAAGTGTGTTCAGTTTGCCTTGTGGAGTTCCAGAAAGAAGATCAAGTGACAAAACTCTCTAGATGTGGACACGTGTTTCATCTCTGTTGTATCAAGAGCTGGGTCGACCGGAATCGCTTCACTTGCCCTCTCTGTCGATCCTTCTTACTCAACGTTTCTTTATAACAACTAATGTCGTCTGTGATCTCTTTTAGAACTTGGAAAGGATTAATTGATGTCTGTAATTGGGAAATTTAGTGGAGAAATTCTTGATTTTTCACATAGAAGTGATTCTCCAATTTGTTCATCAATTCTCTTTTGATGACTTAACTGTGAATGTATTAGTAGCAGTTGTCCTTAGTAGTAACACTTATATTTTAACATAACATATGCTTTCTGTTGTTGTTATGGTGGAGGTGACTTACTTGAGGGGATCTTCAATCAGAGAAGTTGACAAATTTGAGTCCCTTATAAGATTGATTCATTTTTCTATTATTATTGAGAGAGAGAGAGAGAGATGGTTGACAAATTCACTACGCGTTAAAAAATGATGAAATGATCTTACTAAATCTTGCTTTATTGGTGGTAATTAAACTAAATTAAAAGATTGTTTATAAGAAGCTAGAGAAAGTTGACTTGTTTGAGGATGATTATAACACGGGGTCTTTTTCTTTTCTTTTTTCTTCTTTTATTTACTTTACTCCTTGAGGGCATGTTTGAGTTCCCTTTGATGACCCTTCTGATGGAATAGTTTTGTTAACCACCAAGCCATCTTCGTTATATTGTCTTCCTAAACACATAATAGACAGTTTGGCTGCACTAGAACAGGGATGGAATTCCCATTTCTTACTGCAACTCTGATGATCTTATATGGTGGAATGGAGGTGTTGAGAATCTTGGGAGCAGGCCTAGATTTTCAAATGTATGAGATTATTATTGGATCTCTTACTCAGCTATGCAATTTAATGAGAGATTAATGCGTGTTGATGAACATTAGAACTCGGTCTGGTGCCTGGTGGAATGATATGTTTTAATCAGAAATAAAGTTCTGTGACTCATGAATCAGCGGCTGACAAATGTCATTTTATTTTCATGAATGTCCTTTTTGTGTCTTCAAAGGTAGTGGGTGAACATGTTGTAGAAATGATAACTTATAACGATCTAAGAAACAAATGAAAATTGTAAAAAAATAATCACCTCGTGCAACACAAAGATTTATGTTGCACATCAAAATTACTTATGCGTATGTTGAAATGAGATATACTTCACTATTAATGAAGAATAAAACTACAATCGTTCGTCATTACAAGAAATTTGTTTTAGGGTGGTGACTTTTCCGTTGCCGTAAGTTTCAAAACATGGCAACTGATATGCATATTAAAAAAACTATGTGCGCGGTTTAAAAATCCAACATATTTTAAATGTTCTACCTTGTAAACAAAATCCAGTTTATGGTATCTGCCCACAAACACAAGTGACTGAATACAATACATCGTACCCCAACATGTGTCCAAGAATTGGACTCAAATCTTTATGCACTGGGTTCCCAAAGATGATAGCAGATTGAGGGGGATTGTACTAATTCGTATATAAATCTATGGTTTCAATGCCTTTCATGTTGCTATGAATACATAAACACAAGAAAGAAACCAAGCAAATAATCTTGGGAATCCATCTATAACATTTAGAATGTTGGGTTTTGTATCTTGTATTTTGTATTTTATAGTGGCTCACACAGTTATCATTTAGCTTATATATATATACTTTATCCATTAGATGTATAAAAATAAAAATTATAATTATATAGAGATTAGGGTTTTCCCTGTTCCTTATTTATCTATTTGAGAAAACCCTAAACATGAACAAAGGAGAATACAGAATGAGATAGAGAACAATGAAGATTCTTTTAGTGAAATTCACGTCATCAGACTCATCTGCCATTCATCATCGACCTTGAGCTCTCAATCCCATTCTTTGATGCTCACACGGTGGGGCTAATCACAAATGGCAAATGGAAATTTGTTATGTGAAAAGAAAACAAAAGAGAGATATGATGGTTTCTTAGTTGCTTGGAGTGGAGACAACCACTGAGGAACTAGGGGAGTAACCCATCATCTTCAAAGAGTAACCAAGTAAGGATTCTGATTCGATTGGATTGTGGTGGAACCAATCATCTTCAAAGAGTAACCAAGTAAGGATTCTGATTCGATTGGATTGTGGTGGAACCAATCATCTCCAAAGAGTCGTTTTGATGTCGTAGTCTGGAATTCAAAGTGGAAGAAAAAAAAAAAATTGGTTGACGTGCTCTGTTCGACTGTTCGTACCTCTCTCACAAGTCAAAGATGAGAAAAGAAAAAAATCTCTTCTCAACTCTGTCCCTCTCCTTCCCCAAGTAGTCCCACACTCTGTTTTTTTTTTTCTTCTCTTGCAGTTCCTTCTTCTTGACGATTCCCAAATTGTGAAGTTGCGAGCTTGACGTGCGCCAAGAACACTCATTGGCTGCTTTGTTGATTTTCTGCAACAGAAAATAAATAAAATTTACAACTTCAAAACCCAATTTAAGCCAAAGAGGGGGTTATCTTTTCCGTTCTTCGAAAGATCTGTGGAGGATCCAACGTGATGGTCACGCCAAGTATTTTAATCCACTCAAAAACCCAAAAGGATTTGGAACGTGGGGAATAATTTGGTGTTGTTTAATTTTAGATATCAATCAAGTTGTGCTCTGCATTCTTCAATATCTAATCAAATGGAATGATCCACATCCCATTCATCCATTGGAGTTTGTGAGGTCCAAGGTTGGTTCTCTCCTCTTTCATGGATTTCGATTCAGATTCAGTTGAATTAAACCTGAACCCTAGAAATAAAAAAAGTATCAATCACCCTATCCGAATTCCGAAGTGCCTGAAAACGTAATAGACCAATTCCACAACGAAATCAAGTTGAAACAGAAGCCAGTCAAGGGAGGTCGTCTAAGGCTAGGGATTAGGGTGGTCCCCTTCTTCGAGAATCAAGGACCTGATTTTGGGTGAAAGCGTAGAGGACGATGACACGGTACGGTCAGCCGGCCATGCAGACGGCAAAGGTATGGGGGCCACCGTATGGCTGAGATCCTCACCGTCGTCCAATTCATGTGAGTCTCCCTTCGCCTGCAACGTTGTTGGACTCTGCAATTTAGCTGAAACATCTCTGGTAAATCACTTCTTCTTCTTCTCGGCCCCAGCCATTGAAATAACACTTTTTTTTATACGTATCGGTATCGATATCACCGATGACCTAAACGGTGCCGATACCATGAACTACAATTGTGGTTCCCATGGTACCATCCAAGCGCAATGTGAAGAGATTCTTCTCCATCGATTGAAAGAAAAATCATTATTTTTTTTTTTGGAGGGGTTCTGGTGGGGGGGCGGCAACAGATCAGCACAATATCCGCCTGCAGTTTTTTTCGAAAAAATAAAAGTTGGCTGCTGCTAAGGTTGCAGTTAAGCAGCTGTAATGGTTGCAGTTAAAGATATAATTTAAATACTAAAACTTAGGAGAGTAAAACCCTATGGGTTTAACTTTTCTGTTTCTTTGGGCGAGTAGGAGTTGCATATTTATTTGGGTGAGTAGAATCCTAGTGTGGCAAACAATTTCCCTATTGTTTTAGGGGCAAGTGTTTTCTATCCTAGAGTGACTCTTGCTCCCTGACATAGGGACGTGCAGCCCCAAAAGAGGCACAATGGTCATTGCTTATCCCCCATGTCCGTGACGCAAAGGCCGCTCTGTTTTTTAACCATTAAGTTTTCACTCTTTTTTCAAAGGAAAATTTTAAATAAGGTATTTTATGTTATTGACATCCTTATGTCTCATGGGGAGAAAAGTATCTCCAAACATGATGCATTAGGGTATGTGCTGTTTTCCAACTACTTAGAGAACCCTTTCCCTAAATTATAATCTTATTATTCGCAAAAGTTTTTAAGAGATATAAAAATGTTTTCAAAAATAAATTGATAGTAACTTTTTATTGTGTTTATTATATCATTATCAGAAGTTATCGTTGTCTTGCACATTTTTTTCTTCAGTGCATATATAAAATGTTAATATTTACCCTTTAAAAAAAAACATATGTTATACTAAAAAGACAAAAAAATAAGATTATAATTTATTTAACAGCCCTATCCTTTGAAATGAAAACTACCAACCTTTATATCCAATGTTTAGGATGCTAATGACATGGCTCATGTAACAAATTTACGATTATTACCTAAAAGAGAGTTCTCTGTATGTATAGATATTGAATCTCTTCCCTACGAATTGTATCAACAATGTTGGAAAGAGCCCCCCTAGAATCTCATCAAAAATCTTAATCGCGAAAGTTTAGGTGTATTTTAGAAAAAATGATTATTTTGCCCTGGTATTGCTTGAGCATACCAATCATTCAAAATGAACCAGAACTTCTATAAGATGAATGTGTATTATCATTTATGCCTGAATCTGTAAGATGGTGTGAAGTAATAGGACTGATGGATAAAAAAAGTATCGTCAACAGAAGCCTCAGTTAAAAAGAGTCCATTTCGGACATTTTGGGCTGCGGCAGCCCCGCAGGGGCACCACTGCAGCTCTTCAGAGGCCCATATGCTGCCTGTAAAGGGGGGGCCTGCCCTTTGGAAAAGGGACCAAAATACAGGAGGGAAGAAACCAGGAAGAGAAAAAAAGGAAAAAGAACAAAAAAAAAAAAAAAAAAGAGAGTTGTAAACCCTCTTTCTTTTTTGTTTTTCAAAATTTCACATTTCCATGGTAAACAGCCTATCCAGGAAGTGAGGGTAAACGTGAACACATATGACCCTCTCCCGACCCCATAGTGGTAGGCCTTGTGCACTCATGTGCCCTATAATTTCACCTTCCCAGCAAAAGCAACACCCCCAACCCCCACCCCCCCCCCAAAACCCAATAATAATAATAATAATTATAAAAGAGGAATCTCATTCTGTGAGTGCATACGCAAATACCACTAAAACACAGAACTCGGCCAATTAAAATGCATTGGATGGGATACTCCACTATTTAATCATGCAAGTATACATGGGTCTTTGGAAGTCTTCTTTTTTCGAGGATCTTCTTAAGCTTGTACATCAATTTTTGCCAGATGTGGCTTAATAAATTTCTCCCTAGTAGGGGACTTCAAAATAAAATTTAAGGGGGGAAAGAAAATGCAAGCATGCCGCATGACCGCTGAACACATATGAATGACGTAGTGGGAGAGGCTACAAATGTGGTTCTACCCTACTAGCCTTAACGTGCTTACTGCTGTCTGATGTGACACCTCCAAAGCCCTCCACTAGAATTGGTTGCTTCTCCATGCCGTACATTATCTACTGTCTGAAATTCCAGGTCGAGATCCTGTGAGATAGAGGTAGGACCAAACATTGTGCAGTGGTTCACCAAATCCTCTTCACCTAAATTATGGGTAAAACCTGTGTAGTTAAGAAAAACCAGAGGATAAATAGAAGAGAATGCTACATTGCTACACATATATTCACCCAAAAAGCATAAAAAATTGCTACAGATATCATATTGAGCAAATAAAAACTGCAATAGGTGTGAAGATCATTGCAGTGCAAAGCATAAGATACATATGACAATTCATCCTAACCATACCAAGTTTCAGAAAATGTCTCACATATGTGGCTGCATGTAGGTACTGATGTAAGAAATAAGAAAGAAAAGAAGTTTCAACTTCTGAAAAGAGTCTAGACTGAAAGGAAGCAATTAAATTTCCACATCTATGATGTAAGAAAAAAGAAAGAACAAAAAATTTCAACTTCTGAAAAGAGTCTAGGTTGAGAGGAAGCGAATAATTTGCACCCCTATGATGTAAGAAATAAGAGAAAACACAATTTCAACTTTTGAAGAGAGTCTAGATTGAAAGGAAGAAATTAATTTGCACCTCTAAAAGAAGTCCATGGACTGAACGAGCACTCCTTCGTTATCCCATTGTACATCCTTTGCCTTTGGGTCTTTTCTAATCAGTTGAAGAGGCACATCTAAAGGTGGTGGGCTCTGCATGCAGTAGATACGAGTTAAATGATAATCTTGGACAATGCTTATCCAATGAAGAAAGCAAACCAGCTCAATCTGGAATTAGAAGAACCAACTTTACTTTGCAGGACCCAGAAATAGGACAAAAGCAACCAATCTTAAAAAGGCAAAATGAGTACAAATCAGTTTTCAGAGAAAGATGGGAAAAGTACCATGCAACGGATAAGGGGCCAATTGATTCCGCGGAAGAAAGGATGCCGTTTGATTTCATTGGCACCATTTGTTGATCCTAAACGGTATGCAGGGTCCCTATGTAATAATCCATGTATCAATTGCCTCGCCACAAGGCTTACCTACAGAAGCATATAATATTCACTCAAAATAGTTGGGTTGTATAAACTAATCTCATCGTGGAAAATCTTCTAAAGAACTGAAAAATAAATCAATTATATAGTGCAACATGATCAACTTATTAGAATCTCCAATATATAGGAAAACCATAATATGATGGAAGGAATTTCATCACAAAACAAGCCTCAGTGAGTTTCTTAATCTTATTGTTAATGTACAGATTTTCTTTATAACTTAATTACAAAATAATATATATATATATATATATATTTACTGAACTGAAATGAGGGAAAAAAAGGTCAAATGGATGCGAGTATATTACCGGAATGCTACTAGGAAATGTGAGATCTTTGTGTAGTATGTTGGCAAATGTTCGTTGCCTGTTCTTTCCCCTGAAAGGAGTGCGGCCGTAAAGCATCTCATACAACAAAATACCTACATTTTGAATGCAAATGAAGGGTAAGGCCCAACAAACATGGACTGGCTAAATTTAAGGAAAGAAGAGGACACAAGGCATTCAGAGCAGAGGCATTCTGCCAAGTGTATAGAAGAAATGGATGATCCAAACTGTCAATCTGACGAGGAAGCCATGGTCATGTGTATGGTGCCCTTCTCTGAGGTGGCGCATGTTGCCATCTGTATTGTGATTTTCTGTTTGCAATTTCAAATACTGGACCTTGAGTTCTCTTGGATTTCCTTAAACTTTTTTACATAAGCGAGGGTAAAATGAATAAACAAGTATACTCATTTCAGGCTATCTATGCTGTCATGTGTACAGACGGTGGATCAAAAGGATTTCAAATCCATTGCACCATGCCAGCAAATGTGGCCTCTGTAAAGATTATCAGGTCTTTAGATTGCTAAAGCCATCAACTAGCACAGACCAAACAATCAAGTCCTATGCTAAGACAGTGCAAGTCCATGAACCATTGACTAGTCAATGGACTTCCAAAAGCCCAAAAATGAAATCTTCAACATGATATTATCAAGCCATGATATGCTTACCAAGAGCCCACCAATCAATAGCACTACTATGGCCTGCCCCTGAAATAATTTCCTGAAATCAAATTGTCTATGAGAATTCTTAGACAATCTAATGCAAATCATAATCAATATTATATGAACATTGAGTTGTTTAAATGGGTAGAAATGATTACAGTTCTTTAAAAGAAAGATTGGAGAGGATAATACAATTACATATGGCAGAAAGCCACTATGCGACCTCTATTTAGTAATCACTTTAACATGACCAAACAACCCAGGCAACATGATACAGTGCATAAGCACAAATGGTAAGGTGTATCAGTTCCTATACTAACAATGATGAACCAGGAACTACATTTTAGAGCTTTAATTGATCATTAATAATCAAATTATACGACATCATGAATACTAAGTTATTTCCATCTCTATGTCAGCGTCAGCTTCCAGTAGTCATATTACTTTCTGAAAATTTTCTGCAGATATAATGTTAAAGTCCAAAGCTGGAAAAATACAAAAACCAATTCCTTTTCACCAACATTATAGCACTGAACAAATAAAAGCTACAGAGAAAATATTCAAAATGTAATGTATTTGGGCTGTGGACACACATATGGCAAGTCAGGAAATAATTACCAGCAAACCAAGCCTTAAACTTCAAGCTTTACAGAACATAGAGGAATGCAAGATTCTAAAGCTTTGAAACGTTTGTGAGCTTTAAATATTTCCCAAACAACTAGGAAATTAGGGTGTTTCTGTTTAACGTACGGGCTATGTAATACCATAAGACAGACCATTATCCTTTTTGCCCACCAAAAGTCCTGAGAATGATAAGTGCCATTTTTTTTAAATATTAAAAAACATATTAAACCACAAAGAAAAGAAAGAAAGAGAATAGACCCCACCAAGAGGCACTAAGCCTTAGACAAACATAGAGAAGAACAATAAGAACAAAAAATCATCCCAACGAGTGATGAAAAATCAAAACTAGGTCATCTCAAAAAGAGCAATAACCCAAGGGCATCAGGTTTTTCAATCAGCTGAGAGAAGAAAATAAGGGACAAATCTAATACGGTGACACTTAATCCTGCGCCAAGCAGAGAATTGAGTGTCTTCCCAATGAATATGGAGTAATTCCTATTCCATAGAAACAACAGCTACAATAGAAAAGTGAGAAAGGCAATATGTAATTGGTAAGATTAATACATAAAATTGTATGGACTTAGTAACTTTCTCCAACTTCTTTGGGTTCAAACACACGAAGTATTATGCGGTTCACATATACTTAAACTGGAATAATAGACTGTCAGGAGCAATGGTATTGTCCTGTTTTTACTTCTCTAGTTTTCGTCAGTTCTGCCATTTTGAATAGCAATATCCATCAGTCAAACAAAACATAAAATGAACTAAAGCAAGAATTTATTCTGGATTTTCTTGGATATTTTTAAAAGAATCAGATAAAAACTGAAATATGTTTGTCTAACTAGATATACGTGTTAAAGAAGAAACATAGTTTCTGCAAACATTAAGGGTGAAAGAAAGGCTCATCATACAGGAGCAATGTACTCTTCTGTTCCAACAAACGAATTTGATTGGGTAACAGGTTCTGCAACAAACGTTGGAGGTGGCTGACTCCTAGATCTTCTCTTCATAGGCATTGAATTCTGTATAACCTGCCATTAAATAATTATAATTTGTCATACAGCAGATACAAAAGCACATACAAATCATCAATACCTAATTCTAGCCTCTGCTAGATATTAATCAAGGGAAAAGCTATTAAAACTCTTAGATGTTCAAGCGGAAAGAAAAGAAGAAAAGGGAATGGAAGCAAATAGTGGATAAAGCGACAGAAGATGAGGCCTAAAGAAGCTGGGGGTAAATAAGATATGAAGAAGGTGTTCATAAGTTGAATGTTGACAAAGAGGCACTTACTGTTTCTCTGATGAATATCTAACCAGAGCGTACCTAGTATCAACCCTAACTGATGTACTATAAATTACCCATATCATCACCAAAAAACAAGAGACAAATTAAATTAAGGTGGTCAAGAGGTTAAAAGATTTCGCTGAGATTTGATATAAAAGTAAGAGTGGATACAGTCCATGGCAAGAAATTCCTCCATCTAAAGCCTAAGGAGGTCCAGTTTCACAAGGTGTTTAGCATTGTTGTCAAGGCGGATAGGTGACCCAAGGTGATGGAGGGGGGCCGGGTGGGGGGGGGGGGACCAAGGCAACACTAACAAGGCACCCTCCAGCAAAGGGAGCCTGGGATGCCTTGACAAATAAGGTGTTTAGGGTTTAAAACACGAGGGACTAGACGATTAAGTGGGGCAAAGAAATTTGCATTGAAAACTTTAAACTTCATCCTAAAGTAAACTTAAAGAACAGGATAATAGAAAGAACAAGGTATTAGGAGAATAACTAGGGAAGAAACAGCGCACTTTGAGAATCCTTGGGTTTCCATGGTTCAAGCTTCCATCACAAACAACCAAAATTCATTCAATTAATCAAAAAGTATCTAGCATGCATTATAAAACCCAAATTTCAAAAGATCTAATTAAAAACCATTCATGACTCAGACTCGAAGAAACCCTAATTAGACTCAACTGACTAAATTACCTTACAACTATTAGCTCCACCACATGACTTAAACAAAACCTCTTTCAGTTGAAACAAAACTTTCACAGGCAAAATTAAACTTAAAAGGAACAAAATAATACTAAAAATACAACTACCCAGTACCCACCACTATTACTTAAACAAAACCTCTTTCAGTTAAAACAAAATTTACACAGGAAAAATTAAACTTAAAAGGAACAAAACAATATAAAAAATACGACTACCCTCCAATTTTTGGGATGTGAAAGAAATTGAAAAATGACATGATTAAAATATCTTTGGTGGGTTAATTCCTCGTCCATTCCCACTGTTGAAAAAAAAAAGGTTTCCCATGCTTATAAAGGATAGAAAATGAAAGCTTCAAGATGCAGGCTGTGGTTGAAAAATAAAATGAAAGAATTATGGGCCAGAAAGTTGAAACTAATTTCACTCCTTCACAAAAATCAGAGCTTTAACGATGACATAGTACAAGGAACTTCCACTACAGACGATATGCTTCATGCCTTTATTTGTAACCTTGCCAACATTCAAAGAAAGCTGCTTACAGTTAACCATCCACTATGCGTTGCGCTATACAAGTGTCATTGAGTGTGGGAAGTTTCAGCGGAGGAAATGGACATCCACATGAAGCACTTTTATTTTTTCTAAAATAAAATATTGCAGGATAAATGATGAAGTCATAGAATTAAGAGAGAGAGAGAGAGAGAGAGAGAGAGAGAGAGAGAGAGAGTATCAATGCATACAAAAGAATGATACCTAATTTTTGTTGACATATAAAAATTCAACATCAATAGTGATATTGAGCAACACCAAATCAAAAAATTGACTTCAGGAAAGAGAACATTTCAAAACAAATCTTTGGGATTGTGTCAATATAATAAGCTAACACCCATCATATTGCATCATGCACCAAGTGTGCATATCCAATCAACATGCACCAGAACAGTTATCTTCAAAATGTAACTGAACCACTAATGATTCCCAGCTATCATATATAATGGGACCCTCGAGACCTCGACCTATGCAGGACTAAAAATTACTTAAATATATTAATTACAATGTCGAACATTACAGTTATAAAAAAATATTAAAAAAAAACTGTATGCATTAGTACAACTTTATAGTCAATCTCAATGATTATGGATTATCATCTAAGTCACGGAAAACAAACATTATGCTAATAAGATGCCATATAACTCAGACAAAAATAAAATTCCTCCAAAATTGTTTCTTGTAACAGAAAATTTAATATCATGTTGATGCTTTGGTTATTATGGGCAGAACAAGGACAAACATAATATTTATTGAAAGTGGCATCGTGACTCCTCTATCGAGAGTAGCCACAACCAATGAGGATCAATCACCATTCAAACATATTATTGCAGTATGGAATCAAAAGTCATAACACACCACAAATTAAAGAAAAACAATAACAACCCCCCTCATGGAATAAGCTAGAGTGTCGGAGTCATAAAGTTGTAAATAGATGGATCCATCATACAACACTGGACCTCACAACTCGATGTTTTCTGATGCACCCTAACAAGAAGATCTTAGTGCCTAGCATGCATCAGGTCATCAACCCTCGTGAATAAGCACAGACGTAGCAATCCCGAGGTACTGTAACAGGCAAAAATACTTGCAAAGGACAACCTTAATGATCTTCCATACCCAAATGGGCTGCACTAAAAGAAAATAGAGCCAACTGCTGGACCAATGAGAATTGGTTTGGTGCAAGCTGGAGTTCTCTAAAAGCAAAATAGGACTTATAAAGAGGGCTGAAAAGTACATGGATTGAGTTGGGAAAAGAAGACTTGAATTTATGATTCAACATAAGAAATGGTGCTAGATAGAGAAAAATGGAAAACATAATGTGTAGCTGGCCCCAAGTAAGGATAAGACTTAATTAACACATAGAAAAAGAGTTGAGAAAATTTAGTTATGTCATTAATTTAGTTATAAGAATTAATTTTCTTATAAATAGATATTATAAAAGTGTCATCAGTAGTCCTCTAAAATATTGAATTAAAAATTTTTTCTAAGCGTATGAGTTCCCCAATGAACATTTTGGTGCTTCGACTAGCTTGCAAGAGGGTCTCCCTACTAGTTTCGGATCAAAAAACTTGGCATTAAACATGATCGGTACTCTTCAGATAGCATGGTTTCCAACCAAAAGAGAAATCAAACATAAAACAATACAGGAGACTTCGCAAAAAAGTATCCAAGAACTAGAAGTACAAAATAATCTATTTCTGGGAAACATAAACCACGAATAACTCATATAGTGTGAGTACATGTATAAGCAAATAACAATTTCAAATGAAAATGTAATAACATACTTGGGGTTGGCAAGATGTCAAAAATGATAAATCAAAATCAGTCAACACAATGTGTCCATCCTTTTGGAGTAACAAATTTTCAGGCTTCAGGTCCCGATAGATAATTCCTGCATTGTGCAGAAACAAAGAAAAAGGAATAAAGATCATTATAACCATAAATAACTTAATCTCAAAGATAACAAACCTTGTAGTCTTTAGCATGGTTCTAAATCTTGGGCGAAATTTCATGGTTTCGATAGGCACCGTGACCGCGAGACGAAACCAGGAAACTAAAAGGTAACAGGTATTGACCAGTTTCAGTCGGTTTTGGTCGAAATTTCGGAGGTTTCGATAGTTTCAACTGGGAAACACATATTTGTCCCCAAAAACATCATTTTTTCCCTAATATCTTGCATTCTTCTTCCATATCTTACATTATCAAGGAAGATCAAGCCATAGAAGACTACTTGGAGCTTCAAGGTAAACCCCATATTTTCCCAAATGCATTATTTTTTATACAATGTAGTAGTAAACATAGTAGAATGCTTTCAATTTTTCATATGTTAGTTAGAATGGACCGATCTACAACTTCATAGAGTTGAAATTTCTTTTTGCATGTTATTAAAAATAATAATAATAATAATAATAATAATAAGTATTTTGTTAGAGGGTCCAACCCAAAACCTCAAGGCATTAGGTTGAGAGAGATCCTCAGGTATCCACCTCCGTGAGATTAACTTTGGCTTTGTTGCTGCATTTCTTTTTAAGGTGTTGGCAATCTCGCTTAAGTTGTCCAGGCTTGCCATAGACAAAGTAATTTCCTATTTTTTTTTTTTTTCTTTCTTAACATGAAGGTTCTTTCTGATTTCTCGCTCACAAACTGATGTAGGACTATAGCTCTATAACTCCCAACATCTAAACAGTATCTGTCTGCTAATAAAACTTTCATATTGCTTATGTGCATCTGATGATGGATCAAAGCTTCCCCTCAGGGATAGAAACAATGAGAATCTTGGAAAAATAAAATGAATTGCAATTTTCGATTAGACTTCTATTGAAGCACTACATATGCAACTCCTAAGTGACCATGCTGGAAAATAGATACTCTAGCAACAGTATATGTTTGCTCCTTTTTTTTCACATGTAAAATAAAAATAAGACCAAATTTGGGTCAACACCACAAGTACCATTTGTTTTGTGAATATAGTTCATGTATTAGGTTTAAAAGGTAAAAAATATGCACACAAAAAATTAGACCAAATAAACACTTTTCGGTCCTAAAAACCAAGGTTTCCCTAAAGCCTAGAAGAACTACCTGGTTTCGGAAGTTTTGGCCCAAGGCCAAAACCTGATATTTTGAACCTTGGTCTCTAGGTGACCAAGCCACTTTACTACGGTAAATTTTCTCTCAGCCTCCAGTTATAAGTTATAAACTCACTTGCAGCTCCATTAAATAAAACCATCACTTTTGTCAACACTATCTTGTTTCTCAGTAAAACCATTATCTACAAGCAAGAATTTGCTCAGGGTTCAAAAGGGAAGCAGCTAATTCCATTTCCTCCAACCTTGTTTCCCTTTTTTTTTTCTCCACTTCATATGATTGTTAGTGACCAGGCAGATTCGGGCCTTTTTGGTATGACTTTTGGTTGGTTGTGGCATTGTTTTCTCCATGGAAGTTGGAGTTTGTAGGGGAGAGAAGGTGAGAATGGGTGGGGAGAAGCTTACAATAACCTCATTCATTCCCACTGCCTTAGCTCTCGTTAAGGATTTACGATCAAAGAAACTGCTGAAAAAGGTCTTGAGCTAGAGTAACCAGGCATGGAGCAGATTAGACTAATAGGAAATGATACAAGTGTAGCAGAATTGAGTAAATAAACCTGCAAATTTTGAAAAGCCAAAACTTTCGGGCTTAAGGAAAAAATTGAGTAACTTTCAAAAACCAAACCAGAAAGCCCAAAATTCTGCATGAGAGATAATATAAGGCCTAATCTTTCATGCAATTATAGCTGGATTGAAAATATAATGGTGCACCAGACAGATTATAATTTTGGTCAGAGAACTAATACAGAAAATTGGAGAAATAGCATAATTGATACAAAAGGATGAAATTGATGGACAGGACAGATTAAAAAAACTGAATAGGAAAAGATAATAGAATAGGAAAATCAATTGAAACTAATGAGAGATCAGTTTCAATAGCAGGAAGGCAATATAAACAGAGTAGCAAGAAGAAGAATAATTTCTGGAGAGTTAATTAACTAAGGAGAAGGAACAGTCCTGTAATTCCCTGATATGATGATCTGGACAACAGCTTCAACAGTGGTCTGTGACTGAATAAGAAAAGAAAAACAAAAAGAAGAAAGAGGGAATGGATACGAAGAAAAGAAGGTAGAATCATTTGGGGGGGTGGGGGAGAGGAGCACACTCACTTCACTAAACAAAATTTTATTTCTGAAAACTAATCACTGGATGTCTTAGGCTGTGTTTGGTAGTCATTCATAAAAACATTTCTGACGTTTTTCCGTTCTATGGGAACCAAAAAAAAGGGAATAAAGCGTTTGGTATCAACTTGGTTTTTTTTTTTTTTACAAAAAGGGGAAAAAATGCTAGAAATACAAAATGATGGAACAACGGTACCTTGTTCCGTCATTTCAGTTTCGTTCCAAATACAAAAAAAGTGAACAACTAGGGTAATCGTTCCTGAAACAGGTTCACCAAACACCATTTTTTATTTAAACAGCATTTTCACACGGAAACTAAAAATTCTGTTTTTGACACTAAACGTCATTTCTGGAACTGAATGACTAACAAACGCAGCCCTACAACTGATTATAAAGACTTGTGAAAATTTTAGAAAATAAAAGACTATTAGAAATAGAAGGCTTACCAACCAACTACTAGCATATATCCTTGCATTAGAAACTGCGAATAACTAAAACTGACCCAGACAACTCTCTATCAATGAACTCCACACCAACTAAACTTTTAGATAGAATAGCTCATGTAAACACCCCCTGGCTAAGTTTTGGGATTTATAAGTGAGCTCATTGCAAAGGAAAACATATAAGCAAAGGCTGATAACCAGAAGACATGAAAATGGCCACTGTTCTTGATGTCTTACTGCATTACTCTCCCCCCCTCCCCCCCACCGCCTCCTTTAGAAACTTTTGTTTCTCGAATCGTATAGCTCTCTCATGCCTTTCTCCTTTTTTACGACTTTATAAGCAGGTTTGAGTCTTCCATCAAAGGTCGTATTGTTCTTCTCCTTTCATATTAAATGGTGGACATGCATTATTAGAAAAGTAACTCTTATACTTTAACACTAATGGCTACTGTCCTATCAAAAACATGAGTAACATTAATAGACCTCGGATAGAACTAAAGCACAAGAAGTCCCTAATTTAGAAGAGTACCTAAACAGTGAAGATATTCCAATCCAATTACTACTTCTGCAGCATAGAACCTGGAGAAGTAGCATCATTCAAGTGGAAGTCAGTGGAGATACAAGAAATAAGTTTAAAAATATGTTTCATTGAAGAAGATGCCCCCAGTAGTAGTAATAATAGTAACAGTAATAGTAATAACTCCACAATATATTTCAGAACATGTCAATATAATTCAGAAGCAGCTTCTGTTCAATGATTTCCTAACCATATTCCCCATCCAATAATGAAATCAATTTGATGAAACTAACCAAATAAGTCATTGAGGAGAACATCTAGTGGGGAACTAAGCATGGGAAATTTATAATAATGCATAAAACAATCAAGAAATTCTATAGCCCTATCAGCCAAAACAAAAGTACACATTAATCATGAAGGTAAATGAAAAAGGGGAAATAAACAAGCAACAACCAGATATATTTGAATAACACACATAGAATGGGATCTGATATATAATAGAAATATTCAATGAGATACCTTGCAGATTCTTCTTTAAATATCTTCATCGGCTGCTTGTCAAGTAATGAAAACAACTCACCACCAGGGAAAAAGTCCGTAATCAAGCAAACATGCGTATCAGTCTGAGGAATAAAAGGAGCATTGGTAAACTTCATTGATAACGATCAAATTCTCCCATAATAAATAGAATTGCCACAGTAAATCAACCAGGTTTGGTGAATTTATCAGTGTTTAGAAACATGAATGTAGATGATGCATAAATCAACACCCCCCCCCCCC
>NC_056559.1:7893011-7984547 GCF_013358625.1 Macadamia integrifolia
CCCCCCCCCCCCGGGGTTTTGTTGTATCATCCCCTTTTCTGGTTGTTTTAGTTTAGTTGAGTTTGGACTTTCCCTTGGTTTGCCGCTCTGGCTTGTTGTATGTCTTCTTTTTTTTTTTTTCGGTTTTAATATATTTTTAATTTACCAAAAAGAAAAAGAAAACAATACATATATCACATAAATTTCAACTTCCCACGTCCAGTTATACCCAAGGTTCGAAATCTCGTTTCGTTTCGTTTTGTTTCGGAGAAATTTCGGCCGAAATAGTGTATTTTTTTTGTTTGTTTCGGTGGTCAAACGGTCATATTTTGACCTGAAACTTGGTGGGTAACTTATTTTAAGGTTAATAAACATGCTTAGAACATAAAAATGCAAAAATATTTGAACATGACATTGTTTTAGAGTTGCACCTTTGTTTAGCAACAACTGTCGAACTGCTCTGAAACTTTGACTTGGTTTTGGAGAAAGAACATTACCTTTCCTAAGCTTTGATTATGTATATCTTGTAGGAATCCAATGGAAGTCAAAATGTGTGATGATGTGGCTAATTAGAGGCTTGTTGGAGACTTGGAATGTTTTTCCTTCAAAATATGCAAATGAAACCGAAACCATCGAGACAGGCGAGACAGAGTTGAAATTTCGATCAAAATACCGAAATTTCAACCGAGATATGAAATTTATAACACATGGAATGTACCGAGATGACCGAGATACCGAAACGATACCAAAATTTGGACCAAATTTTTGTACAAATGTTATTTCGTATGTAATTTCGTTTTGGCAAAAAAAAGAAAAAACACCGAAATTCCGAAATTCCGAAATTTCGAACCATGGTTATACCTCATTTTGATTTGGGAAGAGAAAAAAAGCCAACCAATTGCAATAACATATTTTAAATACTAAAACTTATAAATACCAAATATGGTAAGAGTTTTAAATAGGTTACACAATCATGATTACAAAACTTTCCCTTTTCTTTTCAGAAGCAATTTCTCTTCTCTTCACTTCCCTATGCTTGCAACCAGATAGAGCCTTTGAATTTGTAGAAAAATGATGTGCCCATCATAACCTAGTGGCAGACTCCCACCAGAAAGCATGCTTTGGATCGATAACCAGCCAAGGTTTAGACTTTGGATCAAAAAGTTGATTATCAGTCTAGCTCAATCTAATATGCCAGACAATTGATTGCCAGGAAAACCAACCAAAAGGTTGTGTTAGTCAAGCATGGCATAAGTTACGAGGAACTGTTCCTATAATTTGAAATTTGACATCTCATGAGTGTTGCCACATAGGCCGAAGCAATCAGGTAGGATGAGCAGCCCAATAATGGGGGATGGGGTTCCTCTACTGCACAATAGAGGCGGCAGCTCAGATCCGACGCATTGGAGAGCCTCGAGGCGCGTGTTTGTGTTTGGTTTCATGCCGAGGCACTCCATGGCGTCGGATCTGAGCCGCCGCCGCCTCTATTGCATAGTAGAGGAGCCGAATCCAAATATGGCTCCGACATAAAATAGAGGGATGAGTGAGCTTCCCGCACAATGATAATCTAATCAAATGATTGAAGAGTTAAAAAAAACCACAACAAAGGGAAAGTCAGAATCACTATTTCACTTCGTCCTTGCCATCTACAGAGTAGCTATTGCAGCCGCTGAAGCAGGCAGCTATTGGGCCAATCTTTCGTCGATTACCTGTTCAGACACAAGCTTCTGTGGGACCCACTATTCCAATCTCAGGTCTCCACATGAATAACCAAAGATGAGAAAATTCTAAAGCTGCAATCACTGTTGTCAAGGCATCACCTGGCAACAAGGAGGAGCTTGATGACCAATGTGACCAATCCTTATGTATCAAGGCGCGTAGACCCAGAATATAAAGGAAACATACCTTGAATGGAAAACATAACTGGAATATGGAAATATATCTGGAATAAGGTTGGGCACCTTGACGTCATGTAGGCATCAACATGCCTTGTCCTTGCCTTGGTGCCATGAAAACAATTGGTTGCAACTTGCTATAAGTATAAGCATATAACAGAAAAGGCAATAACACAAAGGTTCTCGCTGATCCAAGAGCATAGTTGTCACAGCGTCAAATCGATCCAAGGCAGTGGAGGGGTGGCTAATCGATTTGGTGATGAATCGTCCGTTACGGCGTTGCCATGGCGGTCAAATCGCCCATGTGTAATTTTTTATTTTTTCTATTTTCTAAAGTTATTTAGTATGCTATTTTTTTATTTCCCCTATTTTCTAAAGTTATTTAGCATGCTACAAGCCTACAATACCCTATAACATATAAAACCAACATTGAGCAACATCAAATCATCAAAAATCAACATAGCCCTATCAAAATCACCCTGCATTTTATAAAAAATCGACCGCCTAGTGAATCAGGCGTGACCTGGCATCTATGGCGGTGCCCTGGCAACGCCTTTCAGCCAATGGCGACCGCCATTTGTGAGTCACGTAAATCGTAGCACTTCCATGAACTTCTTTTTCTGCCAAATCGCCTCCTTGGCGGCGCCTAGGTGACACCATGACAACTATGTCCAAGAGTGTGCTTAGTTATCTGGAAAGCAACAGCTAATGAAGCAAATGGAAAGAAAACTTTGAAAGTAGAAAACCTTCATTGTGAGAAATGCAATAGCTGAAATCCTTCGTGTCAAGGTTCAAAGTTAGTACCAGAAATCAATACCAAAATCCAGCCTTGAAAGGGATTAGAAAGGAGAAAATCATAGAAAGAACAGCAAAAAGAAAGCATAAAAGTAGTGAGCCAGGATGAACTCAAGGCATTGATTACCCAAGAAGTAATATGGAGAGACAAACTGTGAGACTGATGATCACAGACTTGCAATAAAATGAGGGAGGAAATGTAGAAACCTAGATCATGTTAGATGGCCAAGAGTGATTCCAAAAGGGCCTTATGAAATACTAAATCAAGGAAAGCTAAGCAGACATTCTCATAAATAAATAAATAAATAAATAAAAAGTCTAATTTGTGTGAACCAGTAAGTCTGATCCGGCCTCTAGAGCTATGTTTTAAATTGTGTCAGTATCAATTGGGGTATTATTATACTCATCTCTTTATTTTTCTGACCTAAAGTATAAAGTACACAAATTATGTGAACATGTCCTTTCAATGTAGGAGCTGGTTAAGACAAGAACCAACCCTACAATAGGATTGATATTCCAGTAGCTGATAGAATCTCCAAGATACTTGCTGTCCAGAAATCCAGATTTGATGGTGTAGCAGGAAACTAATAAAAAAAATTAAAGATGAAAAAATAAACTGAAAAAGTAAAGGAGAAGGGGGATAGGGCATCTCACTCAAGCTGTCTCTCACAGCACTGCATCTCACAGTTTTCCAGCATAAAGCTTTCTTCTTCTGCTTTTTTCATTCAATCTTGGGCTGTAGATCAGCCTTCTTCCTTTATTTATAAACTTTAAATTGATCAAAATCGGGTCCTTCCTTGCATGGAAAGGAAAGGAATCCCCTTACAACTATATATTATCATCTTTGGAAACTAATTACAAATCAAATCAAATCCCTCCCTTTTACAAAGAATTAAACCCAACAAATTAGAATTTCTACTTTCTAAAAGTAAAAACTAATATCAAAAACTAGCTAGATAATATCTTCCTAACTATTACAAGAAAATATGAAAATGGAAACTACATCGATCAAATATTTCCTAAAATCTTGCAACTTAAACTCCTTTATGCGAGCTAGCCATGGGGCCCATAAAACTTTTTTTTTTTTTTTTTTTTCTGAAGTTGATTCTCAGCCCTCTTCTTCCCAGGCTTTGATCTGCATCACCTTTATTGTAATTCTCTTTTCTCACATTAATAAATCTCCCACCACCCACGATTTGAGCATTCTTCTCTTCTCTCAAACTGTGGGCAGTTCTCTCCATTCTCTCTTCTTCTCTTCTTCTTCTTTTTGACTTTCATATTCTCCTCTCTTCCTTAATGTCTAGGTACTGATATCAAGTTCTAGTGCAGTAATACTATGCATGAGAGCCATTAATTGTATTAGGAAACAGGTTCCCCCATTATTGAACAAATTGAGAGTGCAACCAAAGGTTGACCCTCGTCAGTTCCAGCATATCTTGGTGTAGCAAAACCAGGACCTGAAACCAGTGCCCACGATTGTGAAGAGAGAGGAGAGAAGAGAGAGAGCAACAGAAGAGCATCCAACCTGCCATGATAGGATTCAGTGTCTCCTATCGTGACTTCCTACTTTATTTATAAACCAGCAAAGTAGAGTCTTAATAGGAAACCTACTAAGACTCCAACACCTAATTACAATCTAATACAGGGAAATAACAAAGGAAAATAATCATTGACACTAATTGCTAAAAACTAAACTCATACTCAACTCAGAGACAAAACTAAACCTACAACTCAACATAACTCATGATCATGATTCATCATCTCGGTTTAAACTTGCAATTTTAACAGAAACCAAGATAAAACCTTGAGTAGATACTGATTCGTACCAACTTTCGACCATTTTGCATAATTTGTTATGTTCGACTTAAAAAAAAAAAAAAAAAAAAAAAAGAAACAAGTTTCGACAGATTTTGACCAGTTTCGGTAGTTTCAACTAGCCTATGACATGTCAAGTTTTGCCCAGAAAATACTAGGTTTTGACCGTTTCAACCCATATCTCGGTTTCAGGCTTGGTCATAACCGGCCTCGAGATTGAGATGCCAATCCTTGCTCACGATAGGGACACTCCCCCCTATCGTGAGTAACCTTTAACACTTGGAATCAGCAATGATTCCCAATTTTGATGTTCCTATGTATTAACTTACAAGAAACTAGCAACAATATGGTTTTTAATACAAGAAATGTGTCTAACAATCTCCTTGGCCTAGAAATAGCTTCATCACTAGCAAGATGACACAGAGATTAGGTGGGGAGGTGGTGGGAGATGAATAAAATCCAAACAGTAACATACGTTCTGAATTTACTTAAATAAAGTTGAATGGTGGAAAAAAATTCGTGTAGCAGACCCATTTAGTTGGGAAAAGGCCTTGTTGATTTGATTTGATTTGAGTTGAGTTGAGTTTATATAAGTAAACTAGAACGATCCTGCCGTGAAACAAAATTTAAGTAGCTCTAACTCCAAGTTCAATTGTATGCTTTTGTAATTTACAAACATGGGCTGTTACCTATGCTTTCACATTCCACAGACATAAGTCTTAAGGAAAAGCTAAAATCATATCATAATTCATAAAAGGTAAATTGTTCTCTGTAGCTACAGCACAAATAAATTAAACATCGTAAGAAAATGACAAGACCTGAAAAGAAGTGTACAATGTAGGAAGAAAAGGATGGTCGAGTAGAGAAACAATTTCCCTCTCAAGGCATGCTCGATGAACCTGCAATCAATTTGTGACAGCATGGTAAACACTGCAAAACCAAATTTACTGACATAATAATCCATACAAACATACATGCATGCATATGTTTACATCATACATAGTTTGAAGCCACTGCATGCTTGTGTTCATAACATGAATTATTCATCTCACATGAAGGTGGAGATTAAAGTCCAGGATACTTTACATCATACATAGTTTGAAGCCACTGCATGCTTGTGTTCATAACATGACTTATTCATCTCACATGAAGGTGGAGATTAAAGTCCAGGATACTAGAACTGGTTTCTGCAATTTTTTTTTCTCCCTTTCCTTACCCACAATAGATGATTTTGCTTTCCCTTCATTTGCCTATTGTTTCTCTATTGCTTTCTTATTTGTTTGCCGTCTTATCTATAAGAACAAGTGCAGTCATAAGCATATCAAGGAAGATAGATTAATAATAAAAACGAAAAATCATTTAAGATGAAAATTATTCAGAGAACACCCATGTTAACATGGTTAACGAGATAATAATGCATTCTTCTTCAGAGAGGACTTCATGAATGATGCTGTTTCTGACAGAACTCGGATCCCTGCAGAAGGTTGTTGATGAGCACATTTATGTGTGAAATCTAGGATAGTAAAACATACATTTTACATATTTAGAATGGAGCTACCTTGGGTTTTACTCTCTTTTTGCAGGTTTTATATTTTCAAGGCTTTAAGGACTATCAGGCACTATATCTTCAATTTTACACGTAAAGAGATCCTATTTCTTTTCATGGTTGCGAAGAGGACGAAATTCTGAGCAAAATGGACGTGTTCAATTGCAAGTACACATTCGTTTGGTCAACCGTACAAGTGATTATTCTTTTCGGGTCAGAAAAAGAATAATGGATCAGAACTGAACCAAGATACAGAACCAGCCCATCTACAGTTGTTCCAAGGGTATAAGGAATATTCTAAATACCAACAAGGATCGATGGACCACATCCTTAAGTGATTGAAGATTCATTTTTGGTAATAACTACCTAGCATAGTTGGTGAGTTGTGGTGTGCAAAATCCCTTGCTTATTAGGAGGTCTCAAGTTCGAACCTCTTAACTGCCATTTTGTTGAGGTTTTCATTTTAGAAGATTTTCTCTTTCCTACTCATCACTCAAATGAGGTCGGCCAAAGGAAAAGAGGAGAGAGAAATAAGGAAATAAAGAGAAAAATAGAAAAAAAGGAGACAAAATAGGAAAGGGGAAAAAAAAGGAAAAAAATTATTAAAAAAATCGTCCAAGATGCTTCCCACATTTGAAAAAGAGAGAAAAAAAGAAGCAAAATCGTTGGAGATTCCCTACTTCCTACAATTCTCTATCTTCTCTCTCCTCCACCTCATCAACAAGATAAAAAAAATCTTTTTTTTTTTAAGCTAAAATCTTTAGCTTCCCTCCCCCATTCTCTATATAATAGAATTAACACAAGGGGAGGAGGCACTTCATTCTTCCTCTAGGGTTTTTTTTCAGTTGCTCTATCTCTTTCTCTAGCTCTAGTTCTAGATTTATGTTTTATACACTTTTGTAAGTTCTTTTTATTCAATTAATGCAAACACTTTTGTTTTTTATTCAGTCTTTTATTTTTATCGTTTAAGCAATTCAAGTTGTAATTTTCAAGTTCTAGTTCTAGGCTTAGTTCTAGGTGACAAGAACAAGCTATGAAGCATGTCTTTCAAGTTCAATTTATTTTTTCTTCAGATTTGTTTTCTCTAGTACTAGAAATTTCAGATTTTGTTTATTCCAGATCTAGTTTTTAGTACTGGTAGTATCTCAAATCGATCAAGTTCTCAGTTCAAGAGTTGAAGTTCACGTAAGTAGGCTCCTTCAGTAGTCTTCTCTCCCCCCTCTCATTCCCTCTTCTGACTACCCTTTCTTTCTTAATTTAGGATTTTAATTTCAGTAGTTACATTATTGCTATCCCTTTCCCCCAAGGTTCATGGCTAGTGTATGTGTTGGCTTTGCCTCTCCTAGCCATAGAACATCAATTTATTGCTTTTATTTTAATTGTCTCCCTTTCCCTAAAGCCAAGTAGAGTAACCCTTGTAAGAGTGACTCTCTGGTCAAGTAGGGAAGCTCATATTATGATGCATCCCTCGGGCTAAGTAGACAAACCTACTTGTGAGTCTCTCTCTAGCTTTATCCCCTTTCTTTTACTTTATTTTTATTTCATCATTTTTTTCCTTTATTGTTTTTTTTTTTTTTAATTACGCGGGTTGTTTATTTTCAGTTATTTATTTATTTAATTTTAATTGCGTGACTTGCGTCTTTAAATTCTTAGATGACAAATGGTTAGGACGTTATTTTGGATACATATGTTTATGACGGTAATTAGAATTAGATCACAACCATTAATCAGTTCATTTTCGCATTATTAAAAGAAAAAATAAATAAAGTGGTTGCTCTCCCTATGTTCGACCCGTAGCTACACTGATCCATACACTTGCTGTTACATTTTAAAATCTCAAACAGTTGTATAACTAGAACTGATTGTAATACTTAATTTCAATCCCTCATGAACAGAGAGGTTCATGTGCATCCTTGTTGAGTACCTAATGTCTTGGACACCCCAAATTGGATGCAGAACCAACGTTCCAAAATTAAATCAACAAGCTCTATACTACCCTACAATTGTAATTTGCTAAAATAGAATCATGAGAGTAAATGCTTAATGTTTAGCTACAGAGCACTGCAAAAGTAAGGGGGGAAATGAGAGTAGAGGTAAAATTAGGGTTTTGTGAAGTTGGATATGACTTTTACTTAATAGAGATAGTTCTGTGATAAATGGCCTAAAAACAGGAAGTGCAGGAAATCAGTCCAACGACTGGAGTTTTGATGGTGGGTTAATGAGTTAAGGTTAGAGTACATGGGATACAGATGAAAGTGGGGTTATCGCAGTGGTCTAGTCAATATTTAATGGAAAAAACTGGGAAGTGCTGATTGTATGGGTAGAAGACACCACATTAGAAAACTAAATAGAAACTAGAATTATAATAGAGAGTACCAAAAAATCCACAGAGTTTTGAGTAATCCACCTTTAAAGAGGGCCTGTGAATCCACACAGTAGTAGCACAAAGCTTTACGATTTAGAAAAAAAAATTATTGTTATATTTGTGTGCGCTGGACAGCACTGTCTGCACTTGAATGCCAAGTCTTAAAAAAAGAAGGTACTTAAATCAACCAGCACAATGCTTACTTACCATATGTGACACTTCTAGAAGCCCAAAAACCTCTTAACCGATCAAAATGATGTGATATAGAAAGCCCATAAAGCCCAAAGCCCAAAGCTCAAAACCCATTTATAATTAACCAGAACAATCACTGTTACATAGTAACAACTTTAAATGAAATGAAACATCTAACCTACTTGACTTAGAGTAAAACCCTTTTAACCCAATCCTACATATTATGCTCGATCTAGTGACATAAATTCCAATCCTAAATACGTTGGCCACTGGCATAGCCTCAAAGCAACAACAGTAGCAAGGGTAGCAGGGTAGCAGGTCCATCAGTTGAGGATCTGGATCTAGTCGATGAAGCAGTGTACTCGGTTGATGATCAACTTGATCAAGTCATAAGTTTTGCAGTTTGTCAAGCTCTCGACCATATTTTTTTACTAAGCGGATTCTGTTGAATAAGTGGATGTTGCATCGCTAACAGCATCAGTAGATAGAGGTCCAGGTGAAGCAGAAATTTATTCAATCAAATACAGCAAACCAATCACAAAGAAAAATTTGAGGAAGAAAATGCAATCTGCTACAAAAAAAGGGCATACCTAGTGCACAAGACTCCCACCACTGCAAGGTCTAGGGAGGGTCATAATGTATGCACCCTTACCCCTGTTTCGTGGAGAGGCTATTTCCCGACTAAGACCCGTAAGCACTTGGTCACAATGGAACAACCTTACCGTTGCACCAAGGTCCACCCTCTAAAATGCAAAATCCATTATAGTGTTAATAAAATCAAAGAGCAAATTGCAGTGCTCTGTTATAGAGAAAATACATAGGCTACAGTATATCTCTAAAAACCCTACTAACTTAAACTTTGACATATTATCCCTACTATACTAAGCTAGTCAATTGGCTTGGTCCCAATGTTCCGGTTCAATTTTGGTTCGGTCAGGGAAGTGAGTGCGAATCAAAACCAAACCAAGAACTGAGTCGGCTCTGATACTGCATAACCAACCCGAACCGGCCGGTTTCGGTTCCAATTTGGTTCTCTGGGTTACCATCGTCTCTACACAAACACCGTTGAGAATCACCTCAGATGCCTCCTATGTCGGAACTCCTCTGCCGGAATCTCACCTCTAAGGGCTTCGACTGCAATCATTCATTGACCTTATCTGCTCCTCTAAGTAGCTTCTTTGGTCGCGATCTTCTCATCCATCTTCGTACATCTCAGGTAGTCGACAATTGCCATTAGAGATGATGAAGTCTTTAGGATGAAGAGCTGAAGACCGAACCCAAGGCCTTCGCTGCCATAGTTGAGAAGAAAGTCTGACAAGGGACAAAACCCAGGTTGTCCATAGAATGAAGATGAGTCTCGAAACCCTAGGTAGTCTACTTTTTTAATTCGTTGCATTTAAATTTTGAAACCAAGAGTATTTTTTTTTCTTTTAGGATATATATTTTAGTGTGCCGCAGGGAACTAGGGTACTTTCCCCCTTCCACCAACCCTATTTAGAGTGGGGCGGCTGGATGGTGGTCATAGTTGTAATTGGGGTATAACTTGATGGGGTCATAGTTGCAATTGGGGTATAAGTTGTAGTTCTTTTATGACTCTCTTTTGTTCATTATAAATAAAGGGCTTGTTTGATCAGTGAGATCACTCAAGCATTCTACCCTAATTTGACTAGTATTTATGTATTATATCAGTCTTTTCTTCCCATCGATTCTTCTTTTTGTATTTTATTTCATATTATTTCAGTTGAAAAAATGACAGTCGCATCAGCCCACATGGTTTTGTCAGTATTTGCCTCCTCTCAAAACCCTTCCCATTATATTATCAAAAAATAACTGAAAAAAGATGTGAGAAACACCCTTAATGAGTTGTTTGGTTCGGTTTCAGTTAGAACCGACGGTTCTTAAGCTAAAACTGGAACCAAACTGAACCGAATTACAATACCATAATCAGAACCAATATTGGACCAAATTTAATTTGGTTTGGCCGGTCCCGGTTCCAAATTGACTCCCTTAAGTATAACCAAGAGGACAATTAAAATAAAAACATATAAAAATGATTCTAAACGGACAAACAAACAGGTCACAACTTGGCCTGCAACTCTAACCAGACACTCTCTGCTTCAATTACACTTCTAAACACTCCTACTGCTAAAATGACTCCTTCCATGTAGATCTCAGCATTGAATTTGACCAACTGGTCTTCTTCACATCCTTCTGCTGCCTCCTATGATCTGTTTCATAGAGAAACAGAGCACAAACTCAACTCACTTCAGCCCCACAAACAAAACTCTTAAAAATCCTGCTAAAACTAGTATGAAAATCTGGAATGTTGTTCTGCCACATCAGCCACCTGTAAGAGTGCTGGCAAAGGTCTGATTTCTGTTGTGGGCCTCGCCAACTCAGTTGTCGCTATAACTATGAGCTCCTCTAACCAGTTTCACCCCTAACCCCATTTATTACCCCCTAGTTACTGACCTGCTACCATTTCTCATATAAGATCTCTGTTGTAATATACAAAACCAGCCCAATTCACTTGAAAATTTAACACCACCTTTACTGCACATAATTTTTCCTTTCTAATGCCTAGCATTGCCTGACCTTAGCGGAAAACATTATTTCTTGTGTCACCATCCACCATGAGATCATGACCACAACCAAAACAGAAGCAACTAAAGAAGTAATGAGATAAAGATTACTGAAAATGAGGTTGCAATACCTACACCGGAAATATTTTGCTTCTTTCTTTTTGAGATAAGGCATGTCACCACGACCATGTGAAGGCACAGTTACCCTAAAATAAAAAGCCACAATGGGATTTTTGGAAAAATCAATCCAGACAAGAGAATTTGAATTACCTCAAGATAATCATTCTTCTTTTCCCTGACTAGATTTTGTTCTTGGATCCTATAATACAAAGTTCGGGGATCTACTCCACATTCCTGCAAACAAGTGAAGTTTCCTATAGAGATATTCACCACCAGTGCAAATCTTAAAATCCTACAGTTAGTAAACTAGTTTCCATTCATGTCAGAGAAGACTTCAAGAGTTCCAGAGGATCTCTTTTATTCCTTAACAAGAATACAAATCAAAGAGAAGACACCAATGGATTCCTTCAAGCAGGGGTGGGAACGGGCGTGGCCGTCACATCTTTCCTTTTAACCACCAGAAGTCATATGGTGATGCTTAAACACAAAGATTCCCTACTTGATAATGACATCACGGACATTCAAAATGAACAACTCTTAAATGTTCAATGAGGACTCTGGCTAATACAGTTAATCAGCTTCACAAAGTCCATGATTGTTCCCCTTGAAAAGCAAAGTGAAGAGGAAAGCAGTCAAGTTGGACTCCAGCACTTTGTACAACTTGATCACAAAGGAATTATAATGGACACTTGGATACTCTAATTAGAAGAGGGCAATTAATTTCAATCCACATTATCATCAAAGCCTTTGAGTCAACCAATTCAAATAAATAACCCATCTATGGCTTTGGCAATTCCATTCCATCCAGTATCATATTCTTCATAGGCACCATCAAGTTCTTTCCTCTTACTCAACATGGTGCCATACTTTTTTAAGAAAAGATTAAATCATCTCTTTCTCTTTTCCAGACATGATCAGACCATAAGATGCTCCCCTTTATTTTATCACCCTCATGGAGCTATTCCTAAGCCTACCCTCTCCCCATCTCGCCCCACAAACCCCCCCCCCAAAAAAAAAAATACATACACTCCCTTGACTTGGGAACAATTGAAATCGTGACGTTCATCCATTTGAACTTCCTTATGTTGGCTCACCCATTACATATATTGTGCTTCTGAATATGCCAACTTGCAGATCTGTAAAGCTTATAATTCCTGTTTCCATCTCATAAAATTTATTTCAGTATGCTGGGCATACATCACATAGGATGCATTACTCAACTCTGCTTCAACCGACCAGGAAATGTATTTGATGACATCTCAACTTTCCAGACTCATTACACAACTAATAAGTTCTATGCTCCCATGTAACCCATTTATCTTTCTATCGGCTAAACTCCATAGATCAAATATAACCACAATTGACAAGCACACAAACGTGGCTCCTTTTCTGTGGGAGGACCACCTGGCTAATGGCAAACCTATTCCCACCACATGACAGCTTACTGGCATCAGAACTTCATGAAGACATACTCCTATCACCATCTATTATTTTGTAATTATTTTGAAAAAGGGTCGAACAGATGATAATACACAGGGAATCCAACAAAAGTGGATCATACGATTGAGTCAGAGCACCAAAACTGACATATGGCAAATCCAGAGGGTCATCTACCTATTGAATGGTTGGAATGGCCAGGTCAGTGTCCACATGCTGGAAAAATAGATCCAACCAGCCAAGCTTTGCTCTTAAATGTGATTAATCCAGAGGGTCATCCATCTATTGAATGGTTGAAATAGCCAGATCAGTGTCCACATGGTGGAAAAAAGATCCAACCAGCCAAGCTTTACTAGATCAACCTCATTAATATCATAGCTTAGATCCATGTGTCTCTAAGGATAATGCATGACCACAACAAGCAGCATTAATAACATAGCAGAGAAAGATCATTCATTAATTGTAGATACTCAGGTAAAACGAACAACAAAAGACAGTTTCTATTTTCTAACAATTTATAGGTTATATACAGTTGCTTCAAAACAATTTTAGATATCTCCAACAAAAAAATGTACAATCAGTATCATGAAGAACTAACTCATTCCCCTTCTTGTTAATATTCATACCTTGTTACGGTTCAGCATTACAGATTTGTCCATAGCCTTCATAGCATACAATTCACCTGTACCATCCAATTCCACCAAATGAACACTGCAAACACAGCCCAAATAATGTAATCAGACAACAAAGAATGAAATTCAGAAATTTTGAAGAAGCATACTGCTGCGAATGATTCGGGTAACTTTTTAATCTATTACAGGTTCCCCAAGATGGCCCATTGGCAACTGCTGTGAACATTATATACGCTTATAAAGAAAAGAAAAGCATCAGTAACTTCCCAACCCAGATATGGGGTTCTGATAAGGAAATTACAAAGAAATGAGGTAATCGTTTTATTATGCTCTACTTTTGAACAATAGGTTCCTAGAAAATATTCGGAAGATTAAAATCAGACAGCGTTAATCTCATTGGTTATACTTCAAGTCAAGGATTAAAACAGATGTACTATTGGGAGCAGTGGTAAGTCAAATCAGAAGAAAATTTTGAAAATATGAATGGATAAACTTAGATATGGTAAGATCTATGATAAACATGCAAAACTATTAGAAATTATGTATGAATATCTATTCTGAAAAAATGACAGTTTTCTCTTAAAGCACATTTGCCTAGAATGAGGTATAAACAGTAAAGGGTGCACGTCCACAACCTATATAATCTATTGCCAAACACTGCTCAGATATGAAGCAAATATTAGCACTTTCTACTACTTAACCAGAAAATCATATACCTCTGATCCTACAGCATAAGATAGAGCGGGGACCAAGAGAGGGAAGATATTGCCAAAACAAATAGAAAAGCTGTTTGATTCAATAGTTACCCCAAGTTCAGTTAAATCAAACAGAAAATAAATAAGGTCGCAAAAGGAAGTGGGAGAGTGAGGAAAGAATAAAATAATAGATGCTTTAAGCCATCACATGTAGGCTGATGTAGCCACCCGAAGTTCAGGAAGATATTGCTAAAACATATAAAAAAGCTGTTTGATGCAATAGGTACCCCAAGTTCAGTTAAAATCAAACAGAAAAACAATAAGGATGCAAAAGGAAGGGGGAGAGTTAGGAAAGAATAAAATAATAGATGCTTTAAGCCGTCACATGTAGATGTTATACATATATAGGGATGGTCTTATATTGTCCAGATCATTATGTATTGGTGCATCTTACCAGTAAAACCCCTCTCACGTAGATTTAATACATATATAGGGATGGCCACATATTGTTAGATACATATCGAAGGCTTTAGAGATTGCTTCGGAATAAATTGATCAACTAAATGGTAATTGTAAAGAAAGTTGAACCAACCAAAACCTGTGAAGAAGAAGAAGCAAAACTGAGAGAGATATCTAAACCCATGATAGTTTAGTGTACTTAGCCATCGTGGTGCTCACTTTTATTTATAATCCAATAAGTAGAGTCTTGGTAGGTTTAGAATCTTGGTAGGTTCTTGGTAGGAAACATACCAAGACTCAAACATTAATTACAATCTAATAAGGAAACCATAAACATCTCTAACTCTAAGGCTCAACTCATAGCACGATGGGGATACTCCTCCTGTCATGAACACTCTTTAAAACTCCCCCTCAAACTGGAGAATACATATAGCAAAAGAAAGCTCCAGCTTGGACCGACAAGAATTCCAACGAGCATAGAGAGAACTCCAATCAACTATCATAAAGCCAGCGGCAAAATCAGCTCAAACACACCAAACATCAGTAGATCAAGAAACTTCATGTCAAATAAACCAAGAAAAACCATCAGCAACACCAAAAACCCTTCCCAAAAAAGGCACTCCCACAAAAGTGTAGCATCCAACAACCACATCAAAAAACCATCACAAGCCTCAAACAGCGCAACATCAGGTTGCTAGGAACCAAACAGCATCATGTTGTTGAATATACCAAACAACATCAAGTCTCTGAATATGACTATATTTAAAAGATAAAACTATTCTGAGGACATACAAGAGCAGATGCTTAATAAATCAATCTTCAAAATAATCTTAAGCAAACAATAACTGAAAACTGATAATAATCGATCTGCAACAAATTCCTTATGGCTCAAGTTTACATATGAAAAATATTAAAACAGATTTTTTTAATCCTCTCTTTTTTTAGAAGTTTTTCTACTTTTTCCTTCTGAGAACTTAGCATATTCATGAAGGCCTGAGAGTCGGACTAGGACTTGAACTGTATTGGTGGATTCTAAAGCCAATAAAGGCAAAGGCCAATGCGGGCCTTATAAGAACCCATCCGAACCCAAATATCAACAGAAGGATTTTATTCTTCAACAAAAGATGATGTGGGAAGTAAATCGTAACAACAACAATAACTTCAAAACTGCAAAAATAAAAAATAAATAAATAAATAACATGCAAACCTTTGAAGTACAACAGTAGAAAGTCTCTAGAAAAATAACACTACCTGCCAGTGTCACCGCAACCCAAAGGTCTTACGGGCTT
Source organism: Macadamia integrifolia (assembly GCF_013358625.1). NCBI lineage: Eukaryota > Viridiplantae > Streptophyta > Magnoliopsida > Proteales > Proteaceae > Macadamia > Macadamia integrifolia. The sequence continues at coordinate 7,908,813 of NC_056559.1, forward strand.
GAAATGTTTCAACCCAAGTTGCTCACCATGTGAAATGATCTATCAAACCAAGAGGGACCAAAACCACGTCAGCGGTAGAGAATAGATATTAAACACACCAGAAGATACGACTTATCAAAAAAAGAATATGGCAGAAGATAGAAAGCCTAATAGCTAACATGAATTTTGAAATTTCAAACAAAAAAAAAGTCATCAAGACAGAAAAGGTCCTAAAAATGGAAAGGTTCAGAACATTGTGATTTTGTTATTACATATATACCGAGTATCTGAGCATGAAAATATTCCATGAGAAAAAGATAGGAATTATGAGGCAACTCGCCCTTAATAAATTGGCAATTTGATAAAACATTGCAAAAAATATTGATGGCACTGATGAATGACAACAAACTAACCAACTTCGTGTTAATGCCTCAGAACTAGCAAATTGTTTTCTTTGTTGAGACATAAATGCTTTAGTTGCAAAGAAAATATCCTAATTGTAGTTACTTCACTGGAGTTGTTGAAGAGAACAAAAGGCTAGAATATTCAATTGGTGCCTCTTGCAATCTGCCCGTCTTTCTGGTGCAATTCATTACATATTCCTTTCAGTCAAAGTGTCCTAAACCTGGCTAGTTCAGGTTCTTTAATTATGTTTGATTGGGAGTCTAGTTTTCCTTCTACAATCTCTTTGCTATACAGTTGCAGCTCTCTTCTAGTCCCTTTGTCACTGAGCCGTCAACCCCCAGAAGGAAAACTTGTGAAAAAAGTAAAAAAGAAGCAGGAACCAAAGGAGTCAATTTTGGATCGAACCACAAATTTAGAAGCTTTCTCTATCCATCATAGACCTTTCCAATTCACCATCTCTTACTACCATTCAGTAATATAAAAAGGAAGAATTTATGTCACCATTCAAGGATAAGCAAAGAAGCATCATCTCTCCAAGCTTTTGCAAAAACAATTTAACCATGTCTTGGCATTTATCATTTCTGCCCAACTTCCAAGTGTTGACTTATGGTACTTGTCCTTCAATAAATTGGAAACCAACAAACATAAAACATAAATACATTTCAAGCATCCTCAAAAGCCCCATGGCATAGTGACAACATCCTTATCAGACCTTGGTCTTGTTCCAGTTCATAATCAAACTCCAAGTCCATATTAGCATTAGCCATTAGCATATCCATTAGCAGTACAATTCAAATCCAGCATGCAAGACTGGAATTTTATTCCTTATTATTAAAAGAAACTCTCCTGTCTCTAAAAACTCAATGACTGAGCAGGGTATTCATTTGTGAATAAAAAATGCATTACAACCACAACCAATAAAAAAAAAATTCAAAAAATTCAAGGAGCATCTGTCCAATATAAGATAAATTTTCATGATTGTGTTCAAAATGTTCATGAAAAAGATTAATTTGAGGACCTGATGTAGATACGCACCCATGGAGCAATCCATACTGATGGAGGGCCTGTCGAGAAAGTGAAGAAAACCCTAAATGGACTCAAAGTTGTAGGGGAGAAGATAAGAATAGCACAAAGAGGGGGAAAGGGGTCACACGTCTTGCACCATACCTGGTACTAAAATCTTCAATTCAATTCATCATTCAAAATCTGCCTAATAACTTGGATTACAAGCCCTTATATAACTGAAAATTAAAACTTGCCTAATAAAATCTAAAACTGAAATTAGCAACTTCTAATTACTTCCTAAATTCTAACTAATGAAATTAAAAACAAAATAAACTCAAATTGGTAACTCCCTAATTGACTAACAACTACTCAAAATAAAAGATTATATATCTTTCCAAATAAAATAACCCAATATTTCCTAAATAAAGTAAATCCTAAAATATTCTATTAATCCCAAAAAAATCAAATCAGATCCGGTTCGTCTCGGCTGAGATTGTCCGAAGGGTCAACCCGGTTCAACCTCAATTTTGCATCAACTCCCCCAATGTTGAGAAAAACTCGTCCACGAGTTTTAAAAGACAGGGTCAGAACCACTCGATCAACATCCACGATGATTGGCTTTGATAGGGCTATAATCCAGCACATCGTGCTTTCACCTATCACAATCTCCTGATGGTCACCAATGAATGATATGACTTTGATTGGAATCCGATGTTGGGGTTTCACAACTAAAAGTGGACAATCGATCAGTTCTTCAGATGCAACCTTGATCGGACCGTTAAGTTCATCTTGATCGTCACGTCTAGTGTCAACCGGCGTGTCTACCACTAACCCGTCCTCGATCATGTTGCACACCTTATCACATAAGCATTTGGTACTTTCAGTAAGCTTTTGAAAATCTAATCGAAGTTCCCGAGATTCCCATTGAAGTTCCTTCATTCCATCATCAAATTTCTTCTTAAGTTTCTCAATAAGAGTAATAAATTCAAGGAGAAACACCATCGAAAGAAAGGATTTCGTAGGAAGTTTGCTCTGGTACCACTTCATGGAGGGCCTGTCGAGAAAGGGAAGAAAACCCTGAATGAACTCAGAGTTGTAGGGGAAAAGAGAAGAATAGCACAACGAGAGGGAAAGGGGTCACACGTCTTGCACCATACTCGGTACTAAAACCTTCAATTCAATTCATCATTCAAAATCTGTCTAATAACTTGGATCACATGCCTTTATATAACTAAAGATTAAAACTTGCCTAATAAAATCTAAAACTGAAATTAGCAACTTCTAATTACTTCCTAAATTTTAACTAAGGAAATTAGAAACAAAATAAACTCAAATTGGTAACTCCCCAATTGACTAATAACTACCCAAAATAAAAGATTATATATCTTCTCAAATAAAATAACCTAATATTTCCTAAATAAAGTAAATCCTAAAATATTCTATTGATCCCAAAAAAATCAAATCAGATCCGGTTCATCTTGGCTGAGATTGCCCAAAGAGTTAACCCGATTCAGCCTCAATTCAGCATCACATACCCATCTGGGTATCCAGACAGAGATGAATCGGATCCATATTGAGTCCTTAGTCTAGTAGGATTTTAGAAATTTACTTTATTTAGGAAGATTGGCTTTTATTTGATTTTATTCACTTTATTTTAGCAAATTGGGTTCACATACAATTTAGGGAGTCCTAGTAGAGTCGGTTTGCTTAGTTATGGTAGTTTCCTTATTCTAGTTGGTTTCTAATTATGTCTTATTTTCCCTTTATATTGGTTGTAACCGGTGGACAAAATTAGAGAATAGAAAATATGAATTGAGTTTGAGTATTGAGAGCCTTAGGGCTGTGTGATTCTTCTCTCCCCCCTTTCTTTGTGCGATTTTCCCTCTTCTCCCCAAGGCTACTTCATCATTTGGTATCAGAGCCGAAGGATCCCCATTCCCCCAGCAAACCCCCTCTTTGCTATCGATCCCTGCCCTTCACAAACCAACCACCGCCTCTTCTTCCCTTCCCATTCTCTGCTCTTGTTTCTACCGGAACTGAGGAAAGCCAAAAAAAAAAAAAAAATCGATTCTTCTGATTCTGTCCAAAGAAGAATCAACCCCTCTCTCCCCCAACTTTCTGTGATCGAGCCCTTTTAGGGTTCCGACAGCCAAAAAAAAAAAGCAACGACAAAGAAGATCGTTGTCCCTGGATTCTGATAGCAGCGACAAAGAAAAAAAAAAAAAAAAGACTAGATGAAAAAGACAAAATCAGAATCCAGAAGAAGAAAAGAAGAGAGAGGCAGCGCAGAAAAGAGAAGAGAGAATAGCAAACAGAAAAGAAAAAGAAGAACGAGAAGAAGAAGAAAGAAGAAGCAGAAAAAAAAAAACACATAAATCAGAAGAAATAGAAGCAGAGAGATAAAAGAAAGGAGAAGAAGGAGATAGCGGGAAAGAGAGAGAATCATACCTGGATTTGCGCCGTCGACCCCAACTCTCCAACGTCTTCAAGGAGAATTACTGGCCCTCTTTTGTCAGTAACATAAGCTCCACCCCTAGCCTTTCTTTTTTACTCTCTATTATTCTGTTTTCCCACTTTACCCCTTCTTCATCTTTTAATTCCTTTTATCCCATAATTCTCCTTATTTCCAATTATACCCTACCTCACACGTGATACATCTTTTTGTAACTTAAACTGAATTTCAGTATTTACAGTTTTGCCATCACCTCCTCGCTTTCTATTTATTTACCCTTTTGCCACTCACTCCATCCATAGTGATTCTAAATAGAAAAACCTAACCAATGGATCTCAATCTTTTATCGGATATCCATCAACAAAGGCAATTGATAATAGAGAAGCTCGATGAGGCTCAACGACTTTGCATGGATTTCAAATCCCTAGCACACTCTACCTTCAACCATGTGATCTCAGCCGCTAAACAACAAGTAGACGAACCAGAAGATGAATCACCAGTGGTAGAAGATAAGATGGCACTGTTGGAAGCTGAAGATCAACTTGTGGAAAAATTTAAATTGAACCAATCGATTTTATTTTTCCGAGTCACTATTTCATTAATGAGCTTCGCGTCGTGGATTTCATAGCACTTGATCATGGTTTCGATGGTGACTTCATACAGGCAAAGATGGATACTGATCAATTGGTGTTGATTCTCCCGTTCTACAAAACTCATGGACGAGTTTTTCTCAACATCTGAGGAATTGATGTAGGTACGCACCCATGGAGAGATCCATACCCATCTGGGTATCTGGACAGAGATGAACCGGATCCATTTTGAGCCCTTAGTCTAGTAGGATTTTAGAAGTTTACTTTATTTAAGAAGATTGGCTTTTATTTGATTTTATTCACCTTATTTTAGCAAATAGGGTTCACATACAATTTAGGGAGTCCTAGTAGAGTCGATTTGCTTAGTTATGGTAGTTTCCTTATTCCAGTTGGCTTCTAATTATGTCTTTCTATTTTCCCTTTATATTGGTTGTAACCGGTGGACAAAATTAGAGAATAGAAAATATGAATTGAGTTTGAGAATTGAGAGCCTTAGGGTTGTGTGATTCTTCTCCCCCTTTTCTTTGTGCGATTTTCCCTCTTCTCCCTAAGGCTACTCCATCAGGACCAGCATAAAACTCTCAAAACAAATTTGAAGCGAAAGAATTTCGATTCAAATAGACCAGATACTTCCTTGAGATGACAGACAAACTTGACATACAGCAATGCACATGATCAGAAGCAACATGTAACACCCCAAATCTCACCTCTACATTGGCTGTGCACAAGCAAGAGTAATAGACTAGAGAAGCCAATTCTAGCTTGGTTGGTAGCAATGGAGTGCCAAGAAGGAAAGAATGACCCAAGATGTATCTACGCCTTCTGCCAACAATGTTGGAAGAAACAGCAAGAAAAGTGGGTCAATAGGTATTTATTAGTAGCCTATCTTAAAGGTTAATAATAAAAAGGGATTAAACAGACTCAAGAAGAACCAATTTGGCTCAATAGGTGGGAGAATTCATAAAATGATAATTGGCTTGTTGACTAGACAAAATGCCAGAATTGGCTGAAATGGATCTCACATTTGGAAATTGAACATGTGGACCTATTTCTAAGGGTCAGAGATAATTAATTAAGATAAATAATAAAATATGTAATTAAAATAATATTTTAAGACAGGTACCATATAATTAAATAATATTTTAAGATGGGTACTATACGCAGGTATATACCCATATAAATAAATAAATATATACAAGGGGAGAGATATAATGTAATGAATTAAATAATGGAATTATAAGGATACTATAATTAATATGAGTATACAATATATAATCTGAAGTTATAAGTATATAGATATATTATTACATATAGTGTAAGTGGGCCACTAACTTTGAGTTAGTGGACCATTAAGGTAGTGGGGCTATTTAAAGGCCACCACTAACTCTTTCTCTCAAATCTCTCACACTCTCAACCATACAAGAAGAAGATAAGATAAGGAAATCAGAGAAGAAATTGATTTGCTTGGAAGATTGCCGCAAGATTCAGCAAAAAGGTAAGATAATCTCACCTAGATTAACCTGTAACAAGAAGGATTTTCAGAAATTAAAAAGGGTATGAACTGATTTTGTGTATGGAAGGAAATTCTAAAAATTTCAGCAAGTAAACTTGCAATATAGAGTTTTATTTCTCTGATTCTAGATGGATGGAATGCATGAACTGATTTAACAAAAAGAGGCATACACCATAGCCGATTGGGGTTAGAATGTGAGGTTTCATACCTAAAACCTCAAAACAGTGAAATGGCTTAGAGAAGAAGTGAAATCTCTCTCTGAATTCTGTTCTTTGATACTCTAATGGTGCATGCAAATTAATTAAGGTCCAATCTCTTACATGCATAGTAAAATTTGTGATGAAGCATGCATGCAACTTAAGATTGGAGATTGATCATGATAATTTGATGATTAATTCATACTTGTGGATGGAATTTTGAGAATATGAGGTTTGATTATGGAATTTTCTGCTGAATTGGGTAATTAATCATAATTAATTAAAATGGGTTAATGTTGGATAAATAAAGTGATGAAATTGAAGTACTTATTCACTGTTGTGAAAATATGATGCAAAAAAAGGCGATTAATGACAAAAGCAGATATCTAAATTAGTAGGGAGTGACATAATCGATTTTCTGTAGAATAGGCACAACCGGTGGGAGACATCAGGCCGGCCAGTCGAGCCAAAGTCTCCAACCGGTTAGGCTTCCGGAGACTGCTTTGCCCTTAAATTTTTACAGTGAATTAAGGGTCGGAAAGAAGACCTGTAGGGCTTATAGGAGAATAATAAATTACTCTATTAGGGTATTTTTAAGCTCTAAAATCTAATTAATTAATGAATGTATAATTGTTGATTTTTAGGAATTCTAAATAGCAGTGAGGGAACCAGTACGGCACCAGGAAGAGTGATAACTGTGTCAGATTGTCCAGGTGAGTGGGTGCCCTTCTTAACCCCCCATTCTTTTGGTGTGTTTGTTTATTGTTGTTCATGCATTAAATTGCTTGTGTATGTGCATTTGCATTTACCTACATTTATTCTTTGATGGTACTAATGTGATGGAATGGGATGGAATAGAAATGAGAAAGGTAAGACAGGTGAGATGGGTCACGTGCAGATGCCCATGTTTGCATGTGTGATTGCAATGATTGGTTGTGCATCATTTAGAATGTTGGGTTAGGTATCACAATCCCAAGTGCTACACCCCTTGTCCGTAGGGGTTAGGTACGGACTAATCCAGAATTATGTGGCTGCCTGATCAGCAGTGCACTTATGATGAGATGTGTGGTATCAATTATGGATGTGAGACAGGATACGACGTACTATATGCCTGTGGATATATCTATGATACGGGGTTACTTTTAGGGGTTAGCCGGTGTGGCCTGGGACCCGTACCGGCACTGGCTGGCTCCTGCCTACGACGTAGCTTGTATACTTGAGGCCCAACATACAGGGTAGGGTATGCCACCTTCATTGGTAGCACTTATACCCATAGGTGATGAGACCTAGTAATGGATTAGGAATTTTGTATAGTTAATTAAATGGACTCATGAGCATCATTCTCTATGTGTGGAGCATGCATTGCATATGGATGTGTGTGCTTGTTCTCCCCCACCCCTCACTGAGCATTACCAGTGCTCACCCTTTCTATTTACTCCTTCTAGATGTTGAGGTTGAGATAAGTGTTTTTCCGACTTCCTGCTCTGATTATGAGACAGTGGTCATGGATAACTTGGCCAATCTTCAAGAAGATGGAATCGACCATGGACCCGACTATGAATGCGACGACTGCGCCTATGGAGGCCAATACTTCTGAGGAGTAGACTTACCAGGGACTATTCTTTTTGTGTAAATATATACTTCCGTGAAGATCATACTTTTTGAGGATCCGAGCCTTTTTGGAAGATGTCTTATTTTGCATATATATATATATATATATACACAGTTTTTATGGTTCAAACTACAGGTATACATGTTCATACTTGGACCACTATAATATAATGGGCTGATGTAAATAGCTTGTGAATTGTACATATGATATCAGATATCACATAGAAGCACTGGGTGAGTATGAATTATTTATTTGATTTTATATATCCGCTAAATACTTTGATGATCATGACTCTTAGATATATGTGGCTAGGGTTGGATCCTGGGGAAGTATCTGGCTGACTGGATGCGGTAAGGTATCCAGTGCCGGCATACCTGTGCCAAGAGAAGGCTGGGTGTGACACAGCATCACATGAAAGCACATACATACAAGAAGACATTGGAAAGGCAAGGTGCTTTAAACAGTATGGATCAGCAAGCAGAAACAATGCAATGTTTTTTTCACAAGCATTTACCTTCTGTATTGCTACCCAAGAAGGACTGTACTTTTTGTGCGGCCTAGGAAAGACAGGTTGAGAATGGATTGCCCACAAATCTTCTGGTCTCTGAAAAATAACTCAATAGTAAGAGTAACATCAGCTATAATAGAGAATAGGGAACAATTATGCAAAGCAAGAAGCAGAGGCATCAAAGATTTAAAAATTAAGATTTTTAAGTAACATATTTCTTTGGGGGGATAACCTAATGAAAGCAAGTAATGAGTGGCTGCTGAAAAGCCAAACAAAGAACAATGTCAGAGAGAATTTTAGAGATTCATACAATTTTTAATTAAGAATTATTAAAATCCTTCCAGAGATAGTTTTTAGCTCACTATGGCTTAGTTCCACCAATGTAACTTCTAGCTCACAAAGTTTGGCCAAATTTATGAACTGACCTCCATCTAAATTTAAAGCTTTAAGCATTATATGTTCACTTAAGAAACTAACAACCTAAGGTTTTTTAGCACTTAATGATGCAGATTAATAACCCAAATAGGCTTGTTTTATTAGGAATAAGCCTAGGGTTGGGTTGTATATGTGTTGGGCCTTCAATCCATGTGGTTTAGAGTGTATTGGGCCAATTTTATGGGTCCAAAAAAAGGGCTCTAAGATTGAGTACGGGATTACTAGTTAGTTTCATTTTCTTATTAGTTTCCCTTTTAGGTTGGCTTGATGGGGTTTATTTAGTTTCTAATTTCAACATTATTTAGTTTCCAAATTTAGTACTTAGTTAACTTCTAATTTCAGTACTTGTAATTCTTAATTTTTATTTCTAGTTTTAATAACTAGAAGAGTTTCTATTTTCTTTAGTTTCCTATTTCAGTTTTTGGAAACTAGAGTTAGTTTCTATTTTCTTGTAACCCTATCATTATTATAAATAAAGGAGAGCCCTCATTAGTAGAGCCTCGATTTATGAATGAAAAAAAGAAGCTTGCTGTTATGCCTCTGCTGGGACTGCTGTGTGTTTGATCACAGTGGAAGGGAGTGGTGTTTGATCCATTCGACTCCTTGCAGTGGGAAGCCCGGGAGGATCTGCTAGACTGCTACAAGTGTTCTCTTCTTCTTCAAGTGTTCTTCTTTTTCTTCTTATTATATTTTTCTTCAACCATCTCACGTAAGTGATCTGATCCTCCTGTAAAACTGGGTTTAAGAAGTCCAGATTTCTCCCCCACCGACCTGTACTGATCTAAACATCCAGCCACCTGATGGCTTTGAGTTTCTGGTCGAGTGTTACCCTTGCTGTATGGAAGACTCAATCCAATTTTTAGAGTAATCTGACCAAGGAGTCGTTAGTTATAGAAATTATTCCTATTCTGGCCGATTGGAGTTTTATGCCCAGAACTGCTGTCTGATCTGTGTCGGATGTGGAGGTTGAATTCAGCCCTTACATCTCCAATGGATTGGACCTTTTAACTGGTGATCTGAGTTTATAATATGCTATCTAGTATTCTGCTATAGACTTTTCTGAAACTGTTGGGATCGACTGCAAGGTTCCAGAACCTGCAGTCTCGGATTTATTAATATACTGTTGTCTTAGGACTGTGGATCATTATTCCTGTTGATTTGGACCTCTAAGAGTCATATGAAGCTCCTGGTTATGTTTATTTAATTACTGCTGTTCTGTCCTAATCAATACTGCTGGTCCGAGATCAATGGACTGCTGATTTGTTATTGCTGGTATATTGGGTACTTGGTTGTTCTTTGGTTTACAAGATTCTGTTGTTTGGGTCTAGTTTGGCTTGTCAAACCTAGTCCTACATTACTTAATGCATAAGAAATTAACACGATTATAATGAGAAATGACCATAATAATGATGAGAGCACAAGGGGCATGAAAAGAAACTAGATCGATACTCTTTTTCAGAACTATTCCAGCTTCACTGTCCTGGATTTGAGCCTTCTATGGAGCTTTAAAATGGACCAAAAATGAGGCCTAAAGTCATTGTCCATTGGGCCTATATGTAAGCCTCATCAAGCCTATAACAGGACAGCCCAAGAACATGTTGACATCCTCACAGCTTTCAATTATCCCAAGAGGATTTCAAAAAGATTTACCAAATACATTTAGGAACATGGAGTTGTATCAAGTTTTGGAAAAGTATATCTACGAACTCATTGAAGCTTAAGTAATTGAACGGACTAATCTGACTTTAGAAATTTCTTTTCCCTCTTGATGAAATCTCCTAAGTATATAATCATATATGATCCAGAACTTCTCTTTAATTCACAAGTAGCTCTATACTTCTATGTCCAGAGATGTTACAGGCATCTTTTATGCACATAAACACAAAAGAAAATATCTTCCTCAAACATAGTGATAATGTTTCTGCTTCAACCATCAGGGGGAAAAAATACATAACACTATTCTGGTGGCTTTACCAGTGTCATTTTTCATCTTAATATTGGCACAAGTTCATTTATATGAAACAGTTCAGAAAAATAAAGCCATAAAATATTGGAAATGGTACATTCAAACAACTACAACATAAGCATAATGGAGGTTCTTAAACAATGATAACGACATCAGTTAGGTCACTGTAGTCTACAAACACATCACAGTGGCAAAAGTGTACCTTACCAAGTTGGCATCTGGGAGCTCTCGAACAGCTTCATCAACATTTTCTGCAGTCACTTTCACCTGGAAAGATAAAAACAAATGTCGAAGTAATGAAAATCATAGAGTATGATGAATACCATTTAGGCTGTAATTCTGACAATTTTGTAGGAAAAGGACCATGAAAGAAAACTAGATCAAAACTTTTTCAAGATTTGCTGTTACTCCCATATATGTAATAGTACCTTTTTCTTTTTTTTGGTAAACTATATGTAATAGTACTTGGAGTACACTAGCTTGTGATATGTACTGACATGTGACATGCACATCCATGTACAGCATGGAAATTTATGGAATTCTTGTGTTTTCTAGTTATATCACTATCATTTTACAGACATTCATATTTTTTTATGAACATATAAATAATTTCCATTAGTATAAAGAAAACATATACTGTAAAGTTGTAAACAATTAAAAGAAAAAAGATAATGCAAACCTTAAAAGTTTCGGAAATTTATACTCGTGAAAAGTGGACAGAATACAGAAATTTAAACCGATCTATCATCTACCCACTAAAACCTGGACCTGGATCTCATCTTTATATGATACTAGGATTACGGTAAAGTTGATGTTCTCCTAAAGAATTTTCAGCTGGTGCAGTATGTGAAATAGCAAGTCAAAGCTGAAGGTGCTGAAAATGTTAACTCCTTTCTTCATTTCCTGGGAAACTTAGAAGGAAAGAAATGATAGTTCTCATAAAAGACATAACGTCCTCAATCTGACAGACTCAGAGCTAAATCTCAGATAGCGTATCAATATTGGAAATTTTATTTGTTCCTGCCATTTCTCCACTCCTTGAAAGCATAATCTCAAACTCACAGTTTTATACTAGAGCAGTGGCAAAGAATAATGCTGAGATGCTAAGGGGGTTATACCTTTAGCAGGAAAGTTCAAGTTGAACATAAATTCAAACTGTGGCAAGCCAGGACAGCGGAAGGATTAGCTTAACCAGACATGAACGAGGTCTATTCATCACAATGCTTATGGAGGACCACCTGAAGATTTTCGATTCTAATTGGCCAATATGAGGAAGAGTAAAACAAGAGCAAATTTTTTATCCAATGTAAGGAGGCATGAACAGTTTGAAGTAAAAGTTTTATGCTTTGTTGGGATGGTGTGGACTGATGAGAAACACCTAAAACTGCATTTGCAGTTTGTGAGAGAATTTTCCGGAAGTTGTTCCCATTTGCCATCTGTACGGGGATTTCGAGGGAACATAGTAGAAGAACCTTCAATGACATCTCTCAGTTACATAGAATACTTGTGGATTGTCATTAATTTTAAAAGAACTCCAAAGGTGGCTAAAGCAGTTTTTTGACAGCAAGAATGCGTTCATTTTTTAGGGATCATGAACATCAATAAACCGAACTTCTTCCCTTCTTCTTTGTACATAAGTATAAGAGAAATGCTACTCACCTTGTCTGTGTAAAGCTTTACAACCCTTTTATAGAAGTTTCTTGTTACCAGTTGCAAAAAATATATATATATATATATATATATATTGTCGGATAAGCAAAACAAAAGTGCATACCAACTTAGCACTTTGCATTTCTGTCGACTCTGAAAGGCGATTCCGAAGGGGTTCAACATGATCACTTCCATCTAATTGCACACCAATGAAGTATTGAAGCTCACCCTATAAAAATTCTATTTCTGTCAGCAAAGTATAAAGAAATGCTGCATCATAAGTGAGGCAGTGCTAATGAGGGAATAAGACAAGAATCTGGACTAAAGATATCAGTCACCTTTTGATCACGCATAGGTTGCAGGTGGAATAAATTCCAAAATTTTTTCCCTGTAAATCCAATGTTTCATTGGTAGAGCACATAACAAGAATAAATGTGAGACAAATTATGAAAAAAGTAATGATTAAAAAATACATCGCAAGGAGAATATATTCTTGTAATCTGTTAATCTTGCATGGGCACAATGTCATTTACAATGGAGTTGTAACATGACAATTTCTAGCTTTGCTTACCACTCTTGGTGTAGTTAATCAGCTGAACAGTAATTTCTTTCTGCTCTCTTATAGCATCTCTTATTTTGGAGACAGTTCCTTGATCTGTTTCAGGTCCTTGAAGAAACCTACATGCACACGAAGCTTAAGGATGAATATAGGACAATATTGCAAAGACGAGGCTCAAAACACAAAAAGCATAAAATTATAGAAAAGCTATCAGTGTGTCAGTTGGAGATACCAGACTAAAGTGAACTTTTAGGGCCTAATAAGACCAGCACAAATATAGGACTAACAGTAACCAACTCCATGCAGTCCATACTACCTATCCATTGCACCAGGAGAATGATGGCAGTGTACATATATTAGGCATAGGTATCAACTTCCAACCTAAAATCAATGTTCAAGATTTTGATGGGTTTTATCGAAATTTCGCGAAAATTTTCTGTTTCGACACATATTGAAACGAAACTAGGTGCAATACCTGGAATCATGGTTCAAGGTTTCGACCGATACCGTCAAAATTTCCCACATTTTGACGGTATCCCAGGACAAAATTTTGACGGTATCCCAGGAATCCAATACCATATAGCATGTGACTTTTAAAAGCCACTAGTTTCAACAGGTATCGACTGAAATTTGGGAAATTTCGAGTAGACCAATGGGTTCAACCCTTTAGGTTAAACAAGCCTTTATAAAACCTTCTTAAATGGGAAACCAAGTCTTTTTATTTCAAAATTTCGACCCTCACCCCATATTTCTTCTTTGCGAAGTCGGAAACTTGGAAAAACACTCAAGATTTTACCCTTGTGTCATCAAATCTTCATTCTAAGCTTGGATCTTGCACATTCATAGCAAATCTACCTAAGAAAATGAGCTTGGACCAAAAAGGTATCCATCGTATGGTGTATATGCCGGTGGACCATCCTTCGAGAGCACCGGTTCATTTGGATATTGTGATGGGTATGGATAGTATGGTGGATCTTCTACATCATTTAGACAGGAGGGTAGTTCAAGCGGTGGGTCATCTTTTGTTGACAGTATCTTTGGGTATCCATCCCAACCTTGTGTGCCACATCCACATCCTATCACTGTGACAGTCATTTACTAGGTTGGGATACCTAGCTGATGTTGATGAGGCATCTTATAGATGGGCAGTGACGGACTACCAAAACAATTAGGCCCAAAACATGTCATGGGATTCAAATGTGGTGCATAGCGGCTACAACATCTGCACTGGTACGCAGCTCGTGGACTAGAACCGCTTAAGACACTCTACTTGGAATTGACTTTTGAGTGTTGAGTATTGAGTTAGTTGACTGTTGAGACTTGAGAGATAACTCATAATTTTGTATTATTATTATTTATTTTAGATCCTTTGCATTATGTTTTGTTTGTTTTAAAATTTTAATCATGTTTTCACATTTTTAGTTAGTAACTTATATATGTAGTTATGCAATATAGTTTCAATCAACGACTCAACGTACATTAGCAAACTTTAGTTCACACCACAAGTAAGACTTTAGTTGTTTTTTCCATGAAACTAATTATATGAATGGGTTAGAAATGTCTAAAATAGGACGTACACAAAAAATAGGCAAAAAAAAAAAAAAAAACACATTTTGGGGGTGAAAACCAAAGTTTCCACTAATCGGAAAAAATTCTCTAATTTCTTCGAAATTTCCCAGAATTTGACCGAAATTTCGGTCTCCCCAGGGGTCGAAACCCGATATTTTGAACCTTGCCTGAAATGTGAAATATTTCGATCAAATTTCGCAATTTCGGTGCAATTGCGATAAGATATCGGGTTCTAGTATTGTTTTGACCAAAACGATACAATGCCATAACATAAAATGTAAAGTTTTGATTGAAATTTCAACCCTTTTAGAGCATATCAGCTCCAAAGGGCTAGAAAATCTGATTGTTTTTGTGATTTTTAGCCAAATCACTCCCATATCTTTGTGGAACAAGGTGCTGACCAAAACTGGAACGCATTTACAGCAACGTTTAGCTACATTTCAGAAGATTTTTACAAGCTTCAAAGTTGAAGGTATATTATATTTCCCCCCCCCCCCAAAAAAAAAAAGGTAAATACTAGTGGTCTTTCAAATTTTTATATGTTAGACATCGTAGATCGGTCTACAACTTCACGGAATCAGCTTAATTTTCTTTTTTTAAATACTTCTAAAATTATCCAGGAAGAAAAATAGGGTTAATACTTAGTTGTTGGAACTCAATTTTATATATGATAGATACCATTGGCCCTCTACAGCCTCATGGAGTTTTTTTCCTGTCCAGAATTAATTATTTTAGATTTTAGATTTTAAAATATTACAGAAAAATCGGTGAAATAGGAAAAAAAATATTCTGTTTTGTTATGAAAATCTTTAAAATTTCTGAAAGTCTTGTTTCTGTATTTACAACTGAAGATGATGATTAATGTCTCATTCCATATTATTTTTGGTAACTTAGGGTTTTTTTTTTTTTTTTTTTTTAGATGAATGAAAATATATTAAAGAAAAAAAGAGAACAAAACAAAAACCTCAACGGTTACCTAAAGGCAAAGGACAACAAAGAAAAACAAGGGAAGGGGGGCAAAACAACTATCAAGAAGAATATAACAAACTCCAAGGGAGGGAAAAATTATAATCAACCCAAAAAGGCGAACACCAAAACTAGAGAGGGGGAGAAACAAGGGGAAAATCCCAAGCCAAGGTCAGACGCCTATTTCTAACCGACGAAGCCAGAGCCCATCCTATTCACAAGCGAGAGTCAATTCGATCATGCCACACAGGATAATGACCATAGTGCACGTGCCCCCACATGTGCAGGATACTCAAGAGGCATATGCCGCCAATTCAAACCATATGAGGATGATAGCATGGATATCGATGTTACAAGCTTGACTGCCACTCACAAAGGCCTGAGTTTAGAGGAAAGTAGTGTACATGGGGAATGGCGTATTGGCGTGCAACATCCTTTGCCATAAAGAGCACCAACTCTGACTACACTGGATATGGTGGGTGTTAGATCAGAAAACTGACCAGTGATTGATACCTACATCCTACACAAGTAGATTTGGTCAAGAGAGGCCCGGAGCAGGCTCCAGGGACTCTCCAACACCCAAGTCAGTCTTCTTTACATCAGTAGTATAAACGTGATGAGGAGAGAGCAACAGTGAGCAAACCAGTGAGGTGCCCAAACCTTGGGACCCTCCCTCTATTAATAGTGCGGGCTAGGGTAAAGTTCCACTGGAAGGCAGTTACTTACTCCCCAAGGTGGCAAGTTGATTGGTTTATAGTTCATCCCACAATGGGTTTCCTTGTTTAGGTGTGGTAAGTCCTTTCCATAAGTGGAATACCTTAGTTTCCACATTCGGAGATATTGAGTCTGAGTTTAAGTCTGCCAAGAGGGGAAGGTGGAATCTCTAAGCGATTCCACGATCTGAGGCGATTTCTTTCCTTGTAGGTTCCTTCAATTTCCATCCGGGTTGATTGCCAATGGTTGTCTTCCAACCACGTGTCAATCGTCCATTGGCAAGTTACTTTTAGGTATATCAGTGGGTATGGTGGCTATGGGCAATATAGCTCTTTTTCTTCATTACCCTCTTGAGATTGACGGTCAATCACACGATGGGTCATCATTTGTGGGAAGCACCTTCTCATACCCAGCCTCCTAACCATACATGACGACGCCAACTCCACATCCACCATTCAGTTACAGTGGCTCTCAATTGAGTTATTTATAGTTCAGAGATCTATACTCCACATCTCCAATTTGTTGACTATGACATCTATAAGGCTCTTGTGGAGGACTTTGGGTGTTTCTTCTAGCATATTATGTGATGCAGATATGGTTGCCCTTTCTTGGTTGGACCAGCATGACCGGCTTTGGAAGCCAAGAGCAAAGAAGAACCGGTCCAAACCAGGGTTTTGGTCCAACAAGGGTTGAAAATAAAATTAGTAGTTTACTTAGTATTTTATTTCATGCTTTTATTTTCCAAACTTGAACGTAGGAGTAGGATTTATTTCCTTACTTTGGTTTCCTTTTTATAGTTGTTTCCTATTTTAGGCTAGTTTCCATTTCAGTTAAGTTTCTAATTTCATGTTCCTATTTTCCTATATATTGGCTGTAATCGATTGAAGATTTAGAGAGTGATTTTGATTATTGAATGAATATGTTGAGTTTGTGCACTAGTGAAGTGTGTGCTTCTCCTTTTTCCCCCTCTCTACTCTGATTTCCCCTTTCTTCCCTAAGGGTTCTCCATCAACTTGGTATCAGAGCCGAAGGATCCTATTCCTTCCCCATCTTTCTTCTTCCTTCCCATTCTCTATGTTGGTTTCCACCGATACTGAGAACAAAAAAAAAAAAAAAAAGAGCAGCAAGGAGAGAGAGTCGACGAAGAAGAACAAAAGAAAAGGAGCAGAGAAGAAAAGAAGAAGAAGAAGAAGAAGCAAGAAGACGGGAACATACCTATTCCGGATTTCCTCCATCACCGCCTGTTATGCTCAAACATCCTGCCAACCTGAAATCTTGCTTCAGCCTTCTCGTAAGCCGTTGTTCCCATCGTTGGAAGCGACCCCTGCTGGTGTTGATTCCATCTCTGAGTAAGAGATCCCCTCCTCCCCTTTGTCCGTGAAGCCCCCAACCCACGATCTTATTTTTCTTCCTTCTTTTTATTTTAAATTCTTCTGACTTGCCAAAAATACCCCTCCCTTTCTTCCATTATTCCCCTTTTTGTCCCATATTTTTTTTATTTCCAATTAAACCCCTGTCCCACACGTGACGTGACACACCCTTTTGTGGTTTCATTTGAACTTCCAAAATAAAATTACAATTTTGCTAAAAAAAAATTATTTACTATTCTGCCCCTGCCCTTTAAGCCTCCAGTTATTTACTATTCTACCATTATTCATTGAGTGTTATTTTGTTAATCATCACCATGGTAGCCAATAGTGAAGTTGTTCAACAGCTGAATTCTTATAGAGGAGAAACTGATACAAAATTTGATGCCCTCACTAACATGGTCACGTCCCTAAAAACAATGGTGGAATCTATGCAAGTTTCCATGGGATCCATGCAAGTTTCTATTGATCGTTTGGTGGCAGCAGATAAAGGAAAGAGTCCCATTTAATCTGGGGATTCTTCCAACACCACTCCACAGGATCCGTCAGTAACACTACCACCACCACCACATCATACACCACCACCACCACCTCCACCACCATATGGGACTGGTAGACATAATGATGAAGCAGAAAGAGCAGTAAAATTGGATGTCCTTGATTTTTATGGAGACAATAATCTAGAATTGTACCTTAACTGGATTCATAGCTTAGATACATTCTTCAGATGGTACAGGATGACTGAGGCTCGAAAGATCCTATTTGCAGAGGCCAAACTGAAAGGCACGGCCCGAGTCTAGTGGATCAAGCAACAACAACAGAACCGAACCCGAGGCATTGGTTTGGTCACTACTTGGGCTGAAATGTATGAAGTCATGAATCGGCGATTCTTGCCTTCTGATTACAAGCAACGCATGCATCTCAGGTTTGCACAGTTGAAACAAGAGAATTTGACCTTTGAAGAGTATGTTGCTAGATTTTATTATTTGGCCACTCGTTCTGACTTTGAGTGGGATGAAGAAGTATTAGTGGCACAATTTCACAATGGTTTGCACCCTCAACTTAGTGCTTCCCTTGCATCTAGTCGATTGCCTACCATGGAAGACGTCGTACAAGTAGCATATCAGGTTGAGGAAAGTCTGAAACGCCCATACAACCGAAGAAATTTTGCAGATACTTTTTCTCGAGGTACTAGTTCCGTTTAGCAACAGCCTCCTACCCAAGAGAGGTCATCTAGCAAACCACAGGCTAGTGCTACATCTATGGCCTCTTCACGATCTAGTCGGCCGTATTCTCCACCTATCTTCACGGCCTATTCGCCCATACTCACCCCCTTGGCGTGGTTCAGATAAACCTTCTGATTCTTCAAAAGTTACAGTTCGGTGCTACTCATGCCATGGATTTGGGCATACCAGTGCTCAATGTCCCAACCGTTTGGTTGCTTTTATTGATAAGGATTCTCTATACCATATATTCCCGAAGAGCAACTTGGTTCTGACACAGTTGATTTGAGAGGAGCGTGCAATAGGTGAAGTCAATGACACTCTCAGTGACGAAGACCAACATCCTTTTTATGTCATTCGTCATGTGTTAACCACTCAGAAGGCCACCGAAAATGAAGATTAGCGCCGCAGTAGTATTTTTCAGACTCGTGTGAAGTGCAATGATCAGTTGCTAACCTTGGTCATTGATGGAGGCAATTGCACTAATGTTGTCTCTGAAGACGTTGTTCGTAAGCTGGGATTGAATACAAAACCACATCCTAATCCTTATAAGGTTGCTTGGGTGAACAACACTAATCTCAAAATCACAGATAAGTGCTTAGTCACATATTCTATTGGTGGATTTAAGGATACAGTTCAATGTGATGTCCTCCCTCTGAAGGTGTGCCATATCCTTCTTGGTCGACCTTGGTTGTTTGATAAGAAAGTACAGCATTGTGGCTATGCCAATACCTATGCCTTCAAGCATGCCAACAAAACTATGAAGTTTCATCCTGCCAAAGATCTCACTGAAATTAAGCTCAAGAAGATGGTGGGCTTGTTCCTCATTCAGCGTATTCCTTCAGACGGTCTCCTCGGTCCTTTCCCTAACTCGACGGAGTCGAGTTCTTTTCAGAGGAGGAGAGTTGATGCAGATACAGCTGTCCTTTCTTAGTTAGACCAGCATGACCGGCTTTGGAAACCAAGAGCAAAGAAGAACCGGTCCAGCCTAGGGTTTTGGTCCAACAAGGGTTGGAAATAAAATTAGTAGTTTATTTAGTATTTTATTTCATGCTTTTATTTTCCAGACTTAAACGTAGGAGTAGGATTTATTTCCTTGCTTTGGTTTCCTTTTTATAGTTGTTTCCTAGTTTAGGCTAGTTTTCATTTCAGTTAAGTTTCTAATTTCATGTTCCTATTTTCCTATATATTAGCTATAATCGATTGAAGATTTAGAGAGTGATTTTGATTATTGAATGAATATGTTGAATTTGTGCACTAGTGAAGTGTGTGCTTCTCCTTTTTCCCCCTCTACTCTGATTTCCCCTTTCTTCCCTAAGGGTTCTCCATCATTATAACATGGCCAGAATTTGTGATACAAATTGGAGGATAACTTGCTCCGGAAGTAGCAAATTAGCAATAACAATCTGATAGTGAGTTTGATCCTGCTCAGAACTTGATGTAGTATTAGGAATCTAGGACGAGCGGAGGGGTCCAATGTAAACTTGCTTGTCTTCAATCTTCAAAAAGTTTGTAATGAGCCATGTATAACATTTGATATTTATGAAATGGCTTATAATTCTATGTTTATTCACTCATAATGCATATTTTAGTTGTATTAATTGAATTATGTGTTCTGCTAAAGAATATATACAGTAGCGTACACCAACCTAGGGTCCGAAGCCAAACAACCATTTTGGGTGTTTTTTCCACAATCCAAGGGTTCTGCTATGTTTAAAGAGCCTAAAATAGGGATTCCTTAGAAGTTTCAGAACTTAATTTGGAAATTTGAGCCTCAAAACCATCAATCGAAACCAGCAACCAAACCTAGGTTTCGGTCGAAATCTCAAGGTTTTGTGAAATATTTTGGTTTCGAGCCAGGTCAACCGAAACTTTGAAACTTGCCTAAAATACCTCTTCATGTATAGAAATGACATGGGAATGGAAATTCTCCATATCATACATGGTTCTGCCTTCCAAAACTTGTACTTATTTATGACGTCTATTTCCAAGCATATGTGTGCATGAAAGATAAACAAATCCTATTGAAAATTAAACACATAGAGTTAAGATTTTCCCATCCCATACTAACAAATAATGTTTCCTACTATAGCCAACGACATGAGGAAAATCTCATACCGGCAGTTTCTTCCAAGGATTTCCTCCCTAGTATATTCTGTCAACTCAAGAAAGCTATCAGACGCAAATATCTGCACAACATAGCACCATGTTGATCCATTTTGGGGGAACAATTGGAAAAACACAAAAGTTTCAAATGCATGTCATATATATCAGATCCAACAATGTAATTCATGATAAATGGACACAGTATCATCCAAAAATTAAAGTGAAGTTCATATGATTATAAGTGTCCATATCAAAAGTAGATAGATGATACATATAGATCCATCCTTATGACAAATCAAGCTTTTTCCTTCCTACAACTCAAGCTGATCTTGCATGCATATGCACAACTAGAACTTCCAAAGCCAAATACTCTCCATCATTGTATGCTTGTGGGACAAAGGGAACAAAATAGAAAGAGTAATGGCTCACGTCCAATTTATGGTTTGAAATTTTGACCAAAATGTCAAAATTCAAGCAAAATATTTCAGTTTTTACAAGGGTCAAAACGAAATGGCAATCAAAACTTAAATAATTACATGGGAAATTCAAAAAAATATTTTGATTTCAGCAGGGGTCAAAATTCCACCGAAATCCAAAATTTTTAACCTTGGATCCATTACAGGTTCTGGTAAACCTGCAATTAACCCTTGAATTTAACCCTGATCCACTCGGCAGAGTATGGGGGTGGGGGAAGTTCAATGAAAATTTCAAAAAACTAAAGGCAGAGAAGATAACGAAAGGTAAGCGCACACTGAAAAAATTAAATGGACATAGAAAGTATGGAACTAAAAAACTGTAAAATGGCACATCAAAGTATAAAGTAATATAGCAAAAGCCAGCCAAAAGAAAAAAAAAAAAATGCTTTCTAAACCTCAACACTTACAATTGGGTTATCAGGAAGTCTAGGATCTGTGATCACAAAATTTTTTTCAATGCGTTCCAATGTTGTGGCTAAGTCAATTCCTTGGCGTATATCCCTTTCTCTTTCCACACGATCCCAACTGTCAGTTCGTTGCACATCTTTGGTCATCAGCACTTCTGGCTCAATAATGGGCAAAGGATCATGCCTCTCTCCTAAGCTCAGAGACCGTCCCTTAAACCTGTAATTATGGATTCAAATCTTGCATCAAATCATCTTCAAAAAGGCAGCCAAAATAAAGAGATAGAAATATACATTTACACAAATAATTGACATAATAATTTGTATGTAGAAATATACATTTACACAAATAATTGACACAATAATTTTTACGCTTATGTTAACCATTAGAACCTACTTTAGAAAAAGTTAAAGTCTTACACTAATGCAAATGAAAGTCCTGCTGCTCTACAATTCACCAAATTTCAGTTGAAGACCAACTTGTCATTTATAAGAGTCCTCTTGATCTGCTTTCTGGTTTCAGGATTTCCAAAGGTTTCTGGCTCTTTATGGGCATTAACAGGGCCACGATGCTAATGTATGTGGTTAAGATTACTGGTCTAATCAGGTTTATTTTGGGTGGTTTCTTTCTGGATTTTAAATTCTGGTAAATTTTGATCAAGGAAAAGGTATTCCACATGTATTTAAGAGAGTTGTTGAATTTGGGCTGAAAAATTAGTAACATGATCAGCCAAATCAGAGAAGGTGTTTTAAGTAATAGAATTAATTATTGGAGACTACCATAAAATTATATCTCAGCTGGTTACAAAAGTTCGTAAAATTTAAATTAAACAAAAAAAAAAAACAGCCACCTTGCATCCCAAAAGAGGCCAAAAGGACAACTGCAATTACAGCATATGAGCGTCACTTAGTATAAAATCTAAACAAGATCTATAGGATCGAAGTTTTAAAGCATAATATGATTAATATCAAATAAAGATCTAGAGAAAATATCATACAAAGTATAATTCAAAAAAGGAGAACCGGAATGTCATTTATTTCTTCTTCATATTTTCTTTTTCAACCTACCACAACTATATGGAAAATTGAATCAGAACTCACGGTACTCACCCCATCAAGGAAATTCGTCCTGATTTCCGAGATTTGTTTCTAGCATCTTGACAAGATTTCTTTCTAGACACATCACTCCGGGCATCCACGTGAGAAGTCCGTTCATCCAGTGTGAAGAGGTTCTCTGCTTCCAACAATTTTGGAAGAGAATAATCAAGGTTAAATTTCTCTGGCTCCTCAGGCTTGCCAAGGGTCTCATGATCTGTGGCATGAATATGAGCTTGTGGGTGCTTCACAGTCTGGACAACCTCTGTGATGGAACCTAAGGCCGTCTCCTTCTGGCGTGCTGACATCCGGAAACAAAATAACATCACATTAGGGACAAAGATAAGCAATTGTGGTCATTGTCAAAAGACTACATTAGATATGTGTTCTAACCATCATAGCGGATCAGTGACTTAGGCAAGCCATTTGGTCGCAAAACCTTTTCATTCAAGCCTTCAGTGTATTTGCTGACCTCAACCTGCATCCTGCAGGAATAATTCAAGTGGTTTGCGCAATTCAGGAGAAAAAGACAGGAGTTTCAACAAAACAGACAGAAGGAGGATACTTGCATTATTGCATACTAAAAACTGTCGATCACAACAGCATAAATGCATTTAGTTTGAGAGATGTCAAAACAAGGCAAATTCTAAAACCAGATACGTGAGGAGAGTAACCGTTATTTCAACTAAATGAAAATTCAACCATATGGAAAAGATAAAAAAAAAATAATAAAAAAAAAAAAAAAAAAAAAAAAAAAAAAAAAAAAAAAAAAAAGCTGGGTTAAGTTATTTCAACTAAATGAAAATTCAATGAACCGAAATGTAAAGGGGGGGAGGCAATTTCAGATTAAACAGTTGAAATACTATAGCTCGGAAATTTGGAAACTGTTGAACAGTGAGGGTGGACAACTCAGGAATTCATCTCCAGCCGTTGTTGGTTCCGTCCGTTGAAAGAATAGGACCTTATCGGTTCTGGAGCAACGATAGCAGAGGTCACATAGAAGATAGAACTACAACGCCGCCACCGTACAAACTCCGCAATGAAGAGTTTATCTTTCATTCCAGCCATGGTCGGTGTCAGTTTGAACGACAGTTCATTCCTCACTCGAACCCACCATTATCAGGACTATATGCATTCCGAAACCCTAGGTCCCGCTAAGATACAGATATCAATCGGCTCCCCAGTCTCATGTGGATACCCAGATACACTCCGCTCCCGACCATCAGCTATCGGGTGTCAAGAAGAAACATAATGCCAGAATCTTCAACGGACAACGATCCTTGTTACGACTTCACGATCAAACCATAACAATTAACAACAGCAGAGATGGCAAGTGTCTCTTATGATTCCATTTCTCTTTTGCTTTTGTTTGTCCTGAAGAAGGCAGTGGGCAAGTGATAGAGCTCTGCCCAAATGAGTGAGGAGAGTAACTGTTATTCCAACTTCCATGTCGGTATTCTGGAGTCCTATTCTCTTCGCGCAGCTTTTAGGCTTTTTTAACCGTACGCAGAAACGAAATGAAAAACCCGTGCCAAAGGCAAAACTCCTGCAGCAAACCGCTAACCGCTATAGATAAGTGCTTCCCCAGCCTTGCTACCACTGTGGTGGTTACACACTTAACACCGACGAGGCCGATCCCGATTCTGAATCTGGCCAAGCCAGCTCCGTCAATCCCCTTCCCCGATTCTAAATCTAGGGGTAAGGCATATTTTGACCGACCCTGATTGATTTCAATCCTCCAATCGGATCCCAGGACTGATTCATATCCCCCAGTTTCGGGTTTTAACCCATCCCCATTCCCCACCAAAAAAGTTATCATTGGAGCAAGGGATCCGCTGCCATCAAGTAGAAAACAGTTGGGAAGTGGCTCTCTGCATCGCTCCCTTTGTGCGTCTCTCTCTCTCTCTCATTTCTCAGAATAAGGGGTAAAAATGCCTTTTCAAATAGATATATGGGAACACTGATACAAATCACGCTCCCAGATGGGGTTATTTTCCCCATATCAGTCTTATTTTATCTACATGAACACCTATTACTTGTATCAAAAGAAAATCTGTAAGCGTGCCTAGATGCTTCTCAACATTCGAATTCAATGGATATTTCTGTGTGTGTGTTTATATATATATATATATATATATATAAAGGTGTCGCAAAAGGAGGGTGGGTCTCTTAGTGATGTGATCATGTGATTGGATTTTTTGATCACCAGAACATTCTCACCCATTATTGATGAAGTCAAAACCATCCCTCCTTAATGCAAATCAACATTATTAATGACAGAAAGAGCATAGAAACTACTCTTCTCCACACCATTGGGAGTGATTATTCTCTGCAGTGATATAGTGAGCGTCAGATGGTTGAGAGGATCGCGTGTCTATATGCTCTTAATCATCCAAAGCTCATTGCATCACTGCACTCACTGCAAATGATGTTTTTGCCACCATTGGTGCAAGGAACCTCGGTTTTTCTTTTTTTTCTTTTTAATCCAGAAAACATGAATCTGACTATCATCTGAATTACTGAAATCATTTATCAAAAAAAAAAAAATTTTACTGAAATCAACATATTGAAGGAAAATCCAGCTTTTTACAAGTGACTGCTACAAGGCCGCCAGATAGGATTATTTTCCATAACCGAAGATGCAAATTTAGGTTTCAGAAAGCTAGCTATCCATTCTAAGAAGTCTTGAGGTTTTCTATTAACATTATCAAAATATTTAAGTGGTAAAAGTCACAGAAGAAAAAAACAGAAGAGAAGGGTAACATAATACTGAATCAATGAAAATAACTTACCCTATAAATTTGATAACCTTCCCACTGTCATCTTTTATTGGTGTGATGGTGAGAAGATTCCAGAAAGGGGTGGCATTCTTCTTGTAATTCAAGAGCCTGCCACAATAGCTTTTCCCTGTTCTAACAGCTTCTCTAATTCTTGCAACTTCATTCTTGTCAGTGTCAGGTCCCTGAAGAAAGCGGCTAAGAAAGGAAGAGTTTTAACACTATCAAATTAACCATTTGGAAAAAAAAATTCACAAACTCTTTTATCTCTTTTCTTTTTTTCTTTTTTTTTTTTTTTTTTGAAAATAATGAAGAGCACTAAATATCCCGTGTGAGTGGTTTAAGGTGCGTCTAGTGAGTCGAACTTAAGACGTCCAAATTTACGACTTATACTAAGTTCATTGCTCACCAACTATGCTACCCCCTTGGGTTCACAAACTCTTTATCCAATTACACAAAGAAATTGAATAACCTTTTGGCTTCTTTGCATTAAATTGTGTCTTGTCTGCAGTTAGAATTCATATGCACTATCATTCAACTACAAATGCTATAAAGCAATCCTTACCAGTTCCTCCCAATGACTTCCTTTGTAGAATAACCAGTCATAGTGAAAAAGCCAGCACTTGCATACACTATAGGACAGTCCGGTTTGGAAGCATCTGATACAACAAATGTCTGCTGTAGTGAAGCCAATGCATCCTTCAGCTCTTGTGAGACCCGAGGGAAATTTGGATTTGATTCTCCAGATGACCTTGCAGATTCTGTTGATCTCTCCCTTGAATTTCTGCTTCCATCTCCAGATGACCTTATTCCTACTAATTTGGAATTACTTGTTCCTAACTCTGGCTTGACTACCAAGCCCCATTCTGCTACCCTTTCAGCAATGGAAGCTTCATTTAAAATCTGATTAGACTGTCCACCCAGTTTATTTGACTCCAAGAGGCCATTGTCTATCTCTGAACTTCTATCCGGCTTTGCTTTGGCATCCTCTGTAGTCATCTCTCTCTCGAATGCCATCCACTTACGAGCAGTTTCCCTGTCAGAGGAAATCCTTTTTGCTCCCTCATGCATCTGCTTTGAACTATGGAGTTCTGCATCCATGGTTTGACCTGGTTGTTCAACATAATTGATGGATTCAAAGACTACAATTGGATATTGTGTCTCTAGTACCAGTGATGGATCATTTGCCAATGATGAAAGACTAGAGAAAACTTACAGAAGATGAAATCAGAAGCACCAGTCGATCTTGAGCTTCAAATTTTGAACTCTTCAGAGAACAGAAGCCTCCAACGAGTAAGTACACCTGCTTGAACCAAATCAGATAATCGTATCTGTTGGAGATAATTGAATTAGAATACATAAAAATCTATGAGAATTATCGTTAAAAATCATTGATTCTGCTCAAATCATATCAATCACGCTTTGAAAACAAACATTGAATCCTTAAAAGTGACAAGATTCTACTGAAATTCATCCACTAGTATTCAGATTATTAGAAAAATAATTTCCTTTCGGATCCTAGAAAGAAATTGACCAATATTTTCATCTACTGAGAGAAATCTCAGTTGAAGAAACACAATTCAATCTCACACAATACTAAAAGAAAGTCTTAGAACCAAGAAATTCGAAATGGCTGCGATAAAAGAAAAAATTGTTCGAGAAGTACATGAAAAAAATTGTTCGAGAAGTACATGAAGGAATAGCAAAAAGTGAAGGAATTCTCACAGTTTCAGATTCAGAAGTGTTAATTCTCTCAATGTTCAAAGTTCCGATGCTACTCTCGTAACTTGGATTCACCAAAGCTTCATTGGAAACAGAGCAGTTGCTTCCGTTTGTAACGGTTAAACGAACTTCTTCATGCAAAAAGAGCTTAACACAGCTCTTGGTGCAGTGACTGCTTCGATTAGTTTAGAAACTTTCAGCTTTCAGTAACGGTTTGATCATTTTCTTTACTACTTTGATCATCAATTTAATGCTCGAATTTTCTGTGTAGAGAAAGAAGTACAGGTAGAGAGGAGATAATGTTCAACTATCACCATGAAGCACGAAAACGAATCGTGGTATTCAGTTGATACACGTCAACATGTACAGGCGACTTATAGCCGTCGACCTTCTATCCTTTTTTGGTGTGGCTTTGTTTAAAGTCAATATTGAAGTTGATTTTTTTTTTTTTTTTTTTTAAATAGTTTTGAGTCTTTTTGACACTAATGATATTGGGAACCCACCCCCAATTGTTGGTGAAACAAATGAAACAAATGAAATTGGAGCCAATCTGACATGGCTTGAAATGTACATGAACCCAATGCTACTTTGGGTTATGATATACCAAAGCTTGGGAAGAACGGAAACCAATATAGCTTTCCTTACTTTCTGAATCTAATTTTGGCATCAGAGCCTTTTTCCCAGAGACTAGTTTCTAACCTGTGTGGTGCAGATCATTGTTCTGAAGAAGAATCAAGTAGCAGACCTCAGCTCAGGATTAGAATCTTGCACTAACAAATTAGTATGCTCATGCTTGGGTTTTGGAAGAAATATTTATGTGAATGAAATTCTGATACAAACTTTGGTAGAACTTGACCGCATAAATAGGTTTACAATGTGAGAGAACTCAAGATCATATCAATTCTTATAAAATATTTTTCATGATCGATATGGGATTAACCCCTCATATGATTGATATAGGATCAAAACAATTTTTTGTGAGAATACTCTCCAAACATACACTTGGTTCTGTCACATGGCAAGTCAAATATGATTGAAATATTATGAATATTATGGACAGTTAGACCTTAATGAAGTATCGAAAATTTTAAGATTACGAAGAGGGTGGATGTCAATACTTGAACAATTGAAGAATAACAAGATGTGCGAATATACAAGTGGGGAGGGTTCTTGATTGAATTTGAATATAAAATTTAACATCTAGTAAATCTAAAACCATTTTCTTTAATCCAATGATCAAAATTACTAAATCACCATTCAACGTATGAAAACATATGACCCCTCTTGATAACCATCCGGAATGTCTACTTAGAAAAAATAAAATTACAAACATTTTTTGCTTGGACAAAGCCAAATCCCGAAACCAAGCTTGACCCATTTAATATCGTCAATTTTTTCACCAAATATATATATATATATATGCACCACGTTAATTCTGAGTGTTTTCTACACCAACACACATGGAAAAGTAAAGCTAAGCTATGAAAAAACACTCATGCCTCGGCTCTACCTCCCCATATATATGGACGTGGTGCATATCAAGGGGTCGCATCCTTTAATACAAAATATATATAATTGATTCAATATACAGTGAGAAGGAGCAGTGACCCTATATTGTTGATTGGACCAGGTTGGGTTTAGGCTTTTCAACCCAGACATATACCATGTCCAATCATGAGGGCTGATCACTTCTCTACCTCGACATTTCTTACATTAAGGTACAATCCATCTCTTTAAAAGTATATATTGGTGAGCATCCTTGGTGTTTCGACATAACAACTCCATACTTCAACTTTGTGGGCTAGTCCACATCATCCTTGATCCATGTTGTAAACATTAGGCTATGTTCGGTAGCCAAGGGAAGAAAAGAAAAGAAAAAAGAATCTAGAAAATAAA
This sequence comes from Macadamia integrifolia, assembly GCF_013358625.1. Taxonomy (NCBI): domain Eukaryota; kingdom Viridiplantae; phylum Streptophyta; class Magnoliopsida; order Proteales; family Proteaceae; genus Macadamia; species Macadamia integrifolia. The sequence goes on from NC_056559.1 coordinate 7,937,999, forward strand.
AGAGAAGAAATTGTAAGAAAATAAAAAAGAGTATGTATGTTTGGTTATCAAGAGAAGAAAAAAAAAGAAAAAAATTCAAAAAATTTTGAATTTTAAAAGAAAGATAGACACATTGGAAATCATTGTGTAATCTTTCATTTTTATCTTATTATATTTTCATATTTTCTCATGTTTTTTTGTATTTTTGATAAGAAAATTTTGAAAAGAACAAAAGAAAATATCACAATTCCAAGAGGAATTTTAAATTTAAAAAGAAAAATCTCTCACAGGTGAAGACATAAATGGCACAAAATAGGCCATATGGGCCTATGGCTAGGTTTGAATAGCAAAATCAACAGATGGCTGACCCAGACATTCCCATATATATCTATTCCAATATCACATGCTGCCACCAAAATCTGACAGTGAGAATTCCTTTGAGTATATCCTAAATTAATTCGAGAGTTGAGTATGCTCCTTGGTTTCCCTTTATTATTGGACATACATTTCTGTTAAGGAATATCCAATCTGATAATTCAAGTACGGCTTATTCGTGCATGCCAATTTTTTTTATTTCTCCTTGTCAAGGTGGGCCTACCATAGCAGTGGCCCCAAGGGGGATTGGGCCCAAAAAAAAAGGACACGGGGCCACGTGGCGGCGGATTGTGGAGACGTTTGGACGAGTGGTGCCGTGGAGGTACTGGCAGGCCGTTCATTGGTGCTGGACGGGTGACTCTGGACTCTGGACTCTGGAACTCGAGACTAATGAAAGGTACCTCAGGGCGCTACCACCTGCGGGAACAATCCAAGGCAGCTGTCCGCGTGTGAGCCAACATTTAACATCCCTAAGCAATATCATACACGTGTTTCCGTGAAACTCTCTACTAGTGTTGCCAAGGATTTGGAGATTTCAAGGGCGGCGACACGAGAGGATTGTCCACGAGTTCCCACCGCCATCGGCATGGACTAATCACAGCCGAGTGTCCTTTATGGCGAGGAGGTGTGTCCTTTGTGGCTGGCTCGTTCGGACTGATACAAACCTGACACGAGGCTACTGCTTAGCCGCATTAGCGGGGCGGAGTACAAAACGAACACGTGAAGATGTGTGTATACGTAGGCCTCGGATGGTTTTGTTGGTTTTTGTGGGTAGGCTGAGTCTTTGTACGGTTGTGGTTGAATGGCGAATGGCTGTGTCTTTGTATGGTTGTGGTTGAACGGTGAATCCCAACGCTGTTCCTATCTCCTTCCTTCCGGGCTCAAATCAAATATCTCTTGGAAACGTAGCATCCTCACCACAACAATCCACAAATACCCACTTCAATCTTCATCATCCACGATCGTCACATCCTTCCATGGTTACAAATTTCGAATCTTCACAGCTCATGTAGAGACACTAAATTAAGAGAGAAGAGGATGATATATATGATTCCATTCTCACAATTGCCTATTTTCTCATCCTCTTTTTTTTCTCTTAAATGAAGAAATATTTCATCAAATATCAGCAATAGTAGTGTGAATATCTCAGTTTCAATTTCACCAAAGTTCAACTAAAATTTTCAACTAAATCGTTAAGAGGCTCTATGTGGTTGGATGGAACATACCCTAAGATAAGGTGCAATATTTAAAGATAGGAAAATATCAAATAAAAAAAAAAAATCAAACTTTTAGATGTTAGTAATTGAAAAAGTATACATTACCAAAAAAAAATAATAATAATAATTGAAAAAGTATAGTTAGCTACTACCATTTCCATTCGTTCTAATAAACTGGGAAAGAACCTGGTTGAAATTTTCAACTCAATTGTTATGCTTCACTATGCATGCCAACATGGCTCCATCCATGTACTGCCGAAATTCCTTTTTTTTTTTTTTTCTTTTTCTTTTTTGATAGGCAAGACAACCTTTGGGTTAGTTATGCAAAGATGTTAGTACTAGTTAGAGAATATCCCTGTTATCTTTGTTTGAAAATTACCTTTCAACAGTCTCTGATCAGCCAAACCTATGGGATTGACTCATTCAGGGGAAGAAAATAGAAAAAATAAGTGTTTGGCTACCATTGTAAGAGAAGAAAAAAAAAAAGAAAAAAAAAAGAAAAGCTTTTGTACTTTTTTCTTGGGTTAAGAAATTCTCTTTGTGCTTGGTATGTCCTTAAACAAGAGAAGATTCATTTTCTTCTCTTGGCTATCAAACACAGCCCAAGGAAGTTGGTTTTTTAACCATGGAGGGGAAATGGTACAAAAATTGCACTTTTTTTTCTCTTGGCTACCAAACATAGCCTTAGTGTTCTCCCTAGAAATAACCTTAAAAAATAGAATAAACTTTCATTGTCAATGGGTTACATTGTCAAAAAATAAAAAAATAAAAATTGGGGGCGGGGGGGGGGTGGAGGGGGTGGGGTGGGGTGGGGTGGGGTTGGGGGAGGGAGGGGGGGAGAAGGCAAGAGAGCTGTTTCAGAAATTTCTGTTTCATATGTTGGTTTGTATTCATTTTCTTTTTTTCCAGCAGCTTGAGTTGTGATAATTTATAACTTCTAAATAAAGAAAGGGTAATAAAACCCCATGGAGAAAGGAACGGTAAATTCACATTCACAGATGTAGGATCTACATATGGCAATGATTTAAAATACAAGGGTGAGCAAAATATATATCTCTTCAGACTATACAATATCGTGTCGATCATTTCAGCCCAATATGACCATTAAGCCCTCAACACAGAGCAAAATATATACCTCTTCAGACTATACAATATCGTCTATCGTGTCGATCTTTTCAGCCCAATATGATCATTAAGCCCTCAACAAAGTGTTGAGAGCAAGGGCTTGGCAATGCAATGATTTAAGATCTTAAACAAGCACACTCATAAAATGAGGGCAGCAATGCAGGCAGGATAACATCCTCAATTGCATCTCGAAAATCCTCTAGAAATGTTGCCAACCATGTGGTACCGGCTCAAAATTATAGAGCCATTGCAATATCAAATTATCATATGCTCACATAGAATGTCGACCACCAGTCCTCTCCTTTACTGGCGGCCTCTCTTCCTGGATTTCTTCAAGCTCTTCATCATCATTTTTCTTGCCTGCTTGCTCCTTCCAATAGGAGATCAACTTCTTTAAACGTACAACTTCTCTTGAAGAAGCATTTTTGCTAGGATCATTGACAATTGACCGAACTCTTGAAGCATACCTAAGTCAACATGAGAAGAAAATTTGTCAATAGAAACACTTCCATTTGTGAAAGCTCACAAAATTCTTTCCCAAGGATTGGTTTCCTTTATAAAAGATCAACACCAAAGAAACACATTCATGGGGACAAAACCCATAGGTTCTGATTGGCCATAAGGCATATTAAAATTTAGATGAACTACAATACCATGCAATTCATCTGTCATAAAATGTTTATTAACTTCATTGAACTCCATGAAACTAAAACCACATGAAACTAACTGATGCAAATGAAATATTTGAATGGATAGAGTTAACCACAAGTCCAAAGCATGCAAAAACACACACACCTCCTAGATGAAGTAAAAACTTACGTCAAAGAATTATATGTCTCATCTAAGTTTGATTCTGCCGGAGAGACATTAACAAACATGAGGGTCTTAGCATTTCCACCAAGTGAGTCACTCATAAGCATTGTCAACTTGTGGTTCCTGTATGGTATGTGTTGGTTGTCCGAAGATAGAGCACTGATCACATCCCCAAGAGCAGAAAGTGATTTGTTGATACTCTGGGCTTCTTTTAGTTGACTCCCTGAAGAACCTGATTTTTTCACTCTCTCTGAACCAGCTAGGTCCACAAAACTTAGCTGCATATAGAAATCTCATGTAAATTAGATTAAAACAGTAGTGTACCTATGTTTCTGGAACTCTGATTAAAGAATCAATTAGCTATTGTGCTTATCATTTGCAATGAATGTTCAAGCATACCTTTCCTTTAGCAAAAGCCTGGGTTTGAAGATTAGTGCTCTCAATGACAATTGAAAGTATCAAATGAGATCTTGAACTTTCCATATTCATTTGAGTCTCTGATGTATGTCGCTGCCCGGAACCTCTCAAAATAATGTTTCTCAAATCTTCAACAGTTGAAATAGGTACATTTGTTACATTCTCAATGAATACCATTCCCTAAGAGAAGAACAAAATTGACCAATTAGAGAATACTAAAATGATCAAGAGAACGTTCACAAATGGTGGACTAACAATTAAGTAAAAGGCTATAAGCTACTAAATCCTAATCTATCAAGCATTAAAAATAACCATAATATTTTAATAAAGAATAATAAAAAGTATCAATTATCCCATGTGTATCACCTTTGAATCTTTCTTGATATCTAATTTCAAACGTTTTCCATTCTTTGGTAATAGAAGATCAACAAGAGTATCTTGATATAACTCCACCATGTAAGCCTGCACCATTTAATCAGCAGCAAGGTTAATAGCTCCATAATTATGATAATATCTAATACTATAAAATAGAGGGGAAAGTGTTTTTGAAGAACAAAAATAGATGACTCTATAACAGCTTAACAGTATCTATTTAATACCATGTAAAGTAGAATATATTGAAACAATTTAAGCAAAAATAAAGCTTAAACTTTATTTATTTCAATTTAAAATTATAAAGATAAAATTTAACCATTTAAGAAAACTCAAAATTTAAACTGGATACTTTAAAGAAGCTACATAAAGGGAAAACAATGCATACATGCTAATATGTCTAAAAATGAAAACAATTAACAATTTGTTAACAGCTTAAAGGACCTCTTGGGAACTTAAATCATCTCTAAGTTAGTATACATTTTTCAGGTCTCACATTGACACTAACCTTTAATGAGAAAGAGAATTTGCTGCTGTCACGCTTTAAAATTTTGAAAAGTTCACCAGTAGCTCTAGGGGTAAGACCAGGATTTCTCTCAGAACCATATATTGTAAATGTTTTTCCAGAGCCGGTTTGCCCATATGCAAATATGCAGACGTTATAGCCATCAACTGCCGACTGCACAAGATACTGAATTGTAATAATAAAGTTAGATATAATTATCTGAATAAAACTAATAGGGGTGTTAATAGGTTGGATTCAAGTAAAAACACCCTTGATTCTAGAAGTGAATGAGCCAACCTGATCCGATCCAAGAACCCAATAAATCTCTCTCACACAGTTATCATTATTTGAATCTAATAAGATTTGAATATCCTACATAATCCTATCATATTATGTAATATCTTATTATTGGATTTAAATCTAGCAAAATTACAAAAGATAACTTATAACTTTGACAAAAGCAAAATGTGTCTAGAAGCATTATATATTGATCTCTCTAAAGGAGCACATTATAGGGCACCCAAGAGAGGATGTTCATCGAGCATCAAATATCTGTCACATGGCAGCTTTGATGGGAAAATTTTTATGGGCACCCCAAGGACCTCTGCCCACATGTCACGGTTCAGCTAAATCCAAGTCGACCACTTGGTAAAACAAAACCCTTAAAAAATCCAGCACCACAAGGAGGTGCATGGAGAGATGCCATACATTGGAGGGTAAATGATTTTTTTTTTTTTAATGAAGGTGAGTGAAAATGATTGAATTTGAAGCTGAAACTTGACACGTGAACAATCCAAACCTTGACCTATTTACCCACGTGGGTGATCCATAGTTTTTCCCAAATTCAAATAACATATGTAATGCTATTATAGATTTCACATACATTTATGTGACACCAGACAAATTGGACCTCAATTGGGTCCGTTCAGGGCATTACCAGGCTTTGATCCGGTTACGAGTCAATTACTTTTAATCAGGTCTCAAGGCATTATTAAATTTTGATCTGGTTACTGGGATTACTCTTAATCAGATTATCAAAGCTTTATCAATCGTATAAATGTCAGATTTGTTGACAACCTTGCTAATAGATTTGAATAAGAACATACACTTGTATCTTCAAAAACTTCTTCTTGGGAAGCAGTGGCATCAAAGACACAATCGTAAATGTGTTGCTTTATCTTGTCATCTTTCCAAGGATGTTCCACTGTGAACTCATCGAAGCTAGTAACAATATTTCTTTCTTTCTCAGCAATCTCTTTTTCAGTAAGAGGTCGTAATCTGCAATACACTCTGATTTTGCCTTTCATATCTGCAAAGTAAGCAAGAACCCAATACATAGTGTTAATGTTGAACAACTACACATGTTTAGACCAGTGAAAACCAAAAAAAGTATTTTCTACGATAATGAAGTATATTATTGTTAAGCAGAGATATGTATTTGCTCTATTGGTATATATAGAGCTGATACCATATGCCAACCTTCTATGATATTGAAATATCGCTTCCTTAAGACTTGTTCTTCCTTATAAAGAGCTTCTAACTCTACCAATTGAGCTCCTTGCCTCTTCAAAATAGCAGCAGTTTGCTCGTTCTTTCTATCAATGTCCTGAAACAATTAGTAAATTTTAAGCAAATCAATTTCGGAATTTATTTAAACTACAAGAAGTGGAAAATCAATAGATATGGAAAAGGTTATTAATTAGTAGAAATGGTAGAATTCAATTATTTAACACATTGATGAAATAAGGCATGAATATTAGAACTTCAAAATATCACCTCTTTCATTTCTCGTAGTTCCTCTAATTCCTTCGAATTTCTTTGCAATGTATCTAACTCTCTATTTTTAATTGTAAGAGTGGACTCAGAAACAGCCAAATCTTGGGTAACCCCTTCCAGCTTCCTTTCGAGTTCAAAAATCTGTATCTTAAGGGCCTTGCATTCTTGCTCAAAGTTTCTCTCTAGGATTTCCATCTGCACTTTCATAGTCTAAAGAGATCAGTTTTGTGTTCCACAAGAGCTCATGCAAGCTTCTTCGAATAAATTAGATGAACAAACAATGGAGAGAGGCAAACAACTTCTATACCTCAACAGCGTTCTCTTTTTCAAGTCTGATAATCTTCTGTTCCAATGATAACTTCTCACTTGCAAGCTTCTTTATAGTTTCTTCAGTCGTATGCAAATGCAACTCATCACTTTGTGCTTTTAACTCATCATGGATCTTACTCAAAGCCTGCATACAACCAACATGACTAATATTATTGATTTCAAGTATGCAAGAGTGTATAAGAGTTAATTAAGAAAGACTTTGAAACAAAGTAATTTAACAAGACTGCTAAACAAGTAAAATGTCTAATTACTTTCACCGAATTTACCTGGTTACTAGATCCAACTAAAGCCTTTTTAACAGTATTCTCAGAAAAGGAATACCCTAGATTTCCGATCTTTGACAATCTAGTTTCCAGGCTTCTCTTCTCCAATAGTGCAGCCTAACAACATAGCAAAAACAATATTAAAATACACCAGAGAAAAAAAATTTCAAAGAGAATATTAAATTGCCTCCAAGAAACTAAACATAAGCATATGCAATAAAATTATGTCACAATTAATCACCTGAAGGGCATTTTCCTTTTCCTCACATAGCGACCTGAGTTTATTACACTTGAGTGTAACTTCAGCTACGATTTGCTGCTCAGATCTTAGCGACTGCTTCATTAACTCCAACTCCTCCTGAATTTCATTTTCTTTCTTTTGTTCTCCACGCAATTCTTCCATTAACTATAAACATAACTAACTGATTAATCCACATACACGAAGCCCATGAGAAGAAGAAACAATAATGCTTTTTATGAGAAATAACTAAAAAGTGCATACTGTAGTTTACCATTTATATGCAGCAAAGGTTTCATTGCCTAGTTGATTAGTAGACTTGCCTGGAAAGAGAAAAGTTTTTACTTCCACCTTGGTGAAACCAAGGATATTTTTACCACAAAAGAGTTTTAGATTACATTACCATATAATGTTATACATATATTTCTTATGCTTTATTTACATTAATGAAAAAATTTCATGCCTTCCCAACCAAAGAAAAAAAGTTAAAACACGCCACCATTGAACAAGGACTAACATCCTCACACCATCATGTTAGATTTAGAGAACCATTAGGAAGGGTCATACTCTCTCTCATATATATTTTGGATAGATAGATATCATAATGCAGAACGAATAGCAGGTTCTGCCAGTGAGCACAAGCTGATGCCAATCAAGTACAGACAGATCTGTTGTTACAGAGAAAACCAACAACAGAATAACATTATTTCAAAGCCTACAGCAGCAGCAAAAAAAAGGAGAAAATAGGGTATCAGTTAAAAGAGAAAGGGAGGATAATAGGGAGAAAAAGAAGAGTAGGAGAGATCATAGGAGAAAAAAGAGAGCAGAGAGAGCACGAGACACAAAACACCTATGTTCTCTAACCGCATGCTTGGAGGAAATCTCCTAATCTAATCTAAAATGCTGGAAACAAGGATAAGATTGACTCCAATCCTAATTACACTACCAATAAGAAATAAAATAAAATAACAACACCTGCGTATTGCATAAACCTTATCCCTATACTTAATCCCGTGTACACCCTTAATACCCAACCTTTTGGCATATAAAAGGCGCCATTACATTAAAAACCCCCAAAACAACAAGACCAATTGGCCCAATTGGACACCCTCAATTGCATCATATCAGCATACAACTTTAGGACACAAAATTCCCAAAATACTCAAGAGGTTACACTTTATGAGCAGAGTACTTACTTGATCAGCATTTTTCTGGGATTTCGAAGCGGCTTTAGACAACTCTTGGATACATTTCTCATAAACATCCAGACTGGCTGGCTTTAGGTTCTGTGATAGTTCTCCATTGGTGGAGGCACTTGCAGCTGACTGCACTTTGGAGTATCGACGCAACATTACATCATTTATATGTGTTTGAATGGCAACACAAATTTCCTCCCCCTACAACAAATCGAGGAATTGCTAAGTTTAAATGAAATATAGTAGTACTACACTCACTCAGAAAATATGATGCACAGCTCAAAAATCCATAAAACAAACCCGAGCATAAACCAGATCGAACAACGAAATCAAGAATAATGTATAGAACCTGTTTAGTTTCAAATTGAAATATGTGGAGGATACCCGCCACTCTCATCTTAAAAAACACAGCAGTATTGCTGCTACCAAACTGCATAATGTCTCTTAACTCAGCAGAATGCAGATATTCTTTTGGAACTGGCCGGAAAAAATGAACCTGGAAAAGTATTCAAACTCAAAATTTGTATTTGATATATGTAATTTCGATATTACATATTAAGAAGAATATAGAGAATTATAAATTTCTGACTAACCCCACGCTTGTTAATTCCCAAAATGATCCGACCAGGCAGAAGCCCGATGGGATCATCAATCTTCCGAACACTAAAGAAAACTGAGTTACCATAAAGAAGAGTTCCCAAGATCCGAAGGAATTGCTGTCTTGCATCATCCTTTGATAAATTTTCCTACAAGGGGAAAAGAAGATAATTTAAAAGCAAAGGATGACAAATCAATAACAATCATAAGGTCTTTGATGGTCTATAACCCATAACAAAGAAAAAGGAAAGATCTGTAATTGCATGCATAAGCCAATGAATCCAAAAAGCAGGCTCATATATTATGCCAGACATTGTATAGACTAGCTGCAAATCAAATAAAATAGCATGCTCTACCAGACAGTCAAATCCAATCATACTAAAAATCTTATGCTTAAATATAATCGAAAAGGAACAATATTCATCAAGGTTTTGCACAGAAATGAAAGGAAAACTTTACATAGTTCATCAATATTGTAGGTGTTTCCATCTGGAACATTACTTACAAGATGATTTCAGAAAATTAAAAGCAGAACTAAAAATTTCAAACTACCAGTTAGAGGATACATAATTAATTGAAATTAATTTGCCACTCCTAGAAGATTTAATTCCTTGAGCCTTACCATAGAATGATAACGAGATAGAATGTCTAGCTCCCACTCCCTCTTTGCACGTGTGATTGCAATTTGTTTAGGCAAGAATCTTTCAAGAAGTGAAGTCCAGTCACTGGAAGAAAACAGCTATTTAAGAAGGAAGAACTTACTAGGCTCATGTCTCCTACTCTTTCTTTTACTTTCCCTTTTATTTTAGTTAATTAGGGTCTAGTAAATGAATATTCATATGGTAACTAATAAATAAAGGAAATATGCAAAAAGTTAGGATGATATGAACCACTAACGTGCATGACTCAGGGCTGCCAACCCATCCTATTTCAACCAAGATTTGCAGCGCAGAAAGCTGGGCAGCATCATCTCTTCCAAGAGGATAATTCCCCAAGATATAGTCATGTTGCAACTGAAACAAAAATTGGCAATCAGTACCAAGCCTGAAACTCAAGATGATCAAATTTCAATTGAAGCAATCAAAATATTCAAGTGATTATTAAAGCAGCTAAAACTACCCCTAACCAATGTTCCAAAATGAGGTTGAGCAGGTAAAGTGGGAGGGTCAATTCTTCAAAACAAGTACATTGGCTGAGGTAGTTCAAACGATGTCATATGGCATTAAAAATGAAAGTCAATACAGAAATATAGAATGAAACATCAGGTTTGGTTGTGGCTCATAGTACTGGGTCAAATCAACCTGCTTCAAGGAAACTTCATCAGTTGATTAGTTCAACCACGCATCTGATCCACATTTTAAGGCATTGCATGAATCAAAGAGTATATACCTGCACATAGGACAATTGCAAGAATATTGGGTCTGTTACAGCTTCATCCGACTCCCGAAATAACTTCTTTTTGAAACAAAGCTTGCAATGCAAAATTTCTCCTTTGTTACGGTCCTTGGCTGCCTTAAATTCCACCAGCAAATCCCCAATGTATTTATTATCATCCAATCCAATATACTCTTCTAAGTAACATGAAAAAAATATATATATATATATTAGCCAAATATGAAAACAACTACATGGGTAGACTCAGGCAGCGTTTATAAACGAGTAATTTCCAAAAAAATGTTTGCTATTTTTAAACAGAGCAATATGAAAGAATATCTATAATTTGATAAATGTAGGGCTCTCCCTACGGTAAAGTTCCACGGAAAATTATGCTAATACCAACACTTTCAAGTTTCAAAAGGAAATTTATGTTTAGCTGAGACCACACAAATCCTTTTGTCATTTCTTAGAACTTTGGTTCTATCAACTCTGAGATTAAAAAGTAACTAAACTTCAATCTTTTATGCTAACATTACTTTTGAAAAAGGGGGAAGCTTCTAGCACCAACAATGGTTCCTGACACATGAATTTCATCATTCTCACTCATGGCCATATGCCAAATGTGGCAGCCCATATCAACAATATGGGCCACCACGTAGGGCTTTCTCCCAGGTTCTCCAACTGTCGAAGATCTTCAAACAAAATCAACCTTTTCAAATAATTTTCAAAGCATTATATTCAAAAGTGGTGAAGTGAAATTGGGCTTAAATTAATTTCTGACTAGATCATAATATCAAAAAAGAAAATCCACTCAATTTCAGCAGTGACTAACAAATCAAGTTGCAGAAAAAAATATAGATGCTGGAATAGCTTCTAGCACTCATGCCAGAAAGGCAGAATACCAGTCTAGTACTATTATTTTAAAAAATGAATCTAAAAAAAAAAAAACTTATAGATATGTAATGCTTAAACTACACCATTTCTTAAGTACAAAAAAAATAAAACATTTTATTATTTTAATCAATCAAAGTTTGAATAAAGTATATATATATATATATATATATAATTTATTGTATTTTGTGGACTTCATTCTAGTTACATGATTAACTTTACATAGTACCAATGACATACAAAATAGATTTCAAAAACAACTAATAGTCACAAGTAAATGTCACGTTGACAAATACAGAAATGTAGGGGATCACCCAAAATTTATTTAAAAAATTATATAAATGCATGCCAAGAAAGCGTTGTTTGTCTCAACAGGTGAGGACCTTGACCCATTGCTGCCAAATCTAGGGATTTAATCCTGCTTTCACCTTAAGGATATGCACCTCCCCTCACTCCTTCCTATATGCCCGATACATAATCCCCCTCCTCCATACTGCCATGCTAGTAGCTAGGTCAATTTCATAGCAACATCAACACATCAGCCATAGGATCTTTTTGAAAAGGACTGTTGTGCATTTTAACCAAAAAGGGTAATGGATCAGGTCACCCATTTGTCCCATACCAAACCCTCCATAAGATAAAGTAAGCAAAGCTTAAACCAAATTCACACTACCGCATGAACCACCAATGAACCTACCAGTTTTACAGGTGACCAGAAGGAAGGGCAACAGATCAAGTGAAAGGGACAGGGTTTTCTTGCCCAAACAGCTGAATCCACCCTAATCTGTTAACCAACCATTGCAATCCCCAGTAGTGTCCACCAGTTGGTAGTATTGCCAGCACTATATCATCAGTATAAGGTAAAGCACCATGTGGAATTCTCTATGGTAATTAATCACATCTTTCCACAAGCATAACAATGCATAAGCAAGTGCCTCACTCATATACTATTATGCCTAAATTTTGATGTCCTTTTCAATCTTGAGTAATCATGCTTGTTTCAACATTTCTAGAGTTTCATATCAACGAATTCCAAATCTCCTTATTTTCCTTCTCTATGATTTTTGTCATGTATATTAGAAATTTACTAAAGTTTTCTAGTCTCCAAAATTCTAACAGTGAATGAGCCACAATATCAAAATTTTGAAATTTGACTTCAAGAAGACAACAAGGTTACCATTTCCAGTATCAGGTGACTTTGAACCGGTGACGACTTTACGGCATTCAAACAGGCTGAAACTAGAATGTGCAGAAAGTCTAATAATTCCTGCAAGTTCCTGAAGCACAAGTATCACAAATCAATATCATCGGAAAAGAGAAAGAGGAGATAGGCATGGGAAACATGTCATCTTCCACTAAAAGGGGAAACGGTTAAAATTTCCAAAGGAAACATAAAGAACAGAAGCAAATAATGAATAATGAATATATGTCAAGACAATTCTCTACGACTTATATATTATTCAAAAAATGGGGCCAGAGCCCAAAGGAATAGCTCAATATGGCACAAAACTGGAGAAACTTTTCAAGATAGTGAATGGGGATGTTATCCATGTCTTCTCTGCTACAATTAGTTTGGCTGAATCTAAGATTGCAGAGCTTGCTGAGGTCCTACTAGGACTCAGTTTGCCCTCTTCTTTAGAAATTATAGAATGTGGGGGCAGAAGAAGAAGAGAAGGAGTTGGCAGTAGAATGTTGTGGGAAAGAATAGACTTCTCTCCACTATACTGATTCATATAGCCAAACAAAAGAAAATTTTCATACCTACCCCCATGCTAACATAAGGTAGCTAATGGAGGCAAAAGTAAAAGAAAAATTATTTTGTACCACCTCTAATTTGAAACCTTATATCATATACCACCCTAGTTTTCTAAAAATATCTAGTACGTCCCCTCGTTTGTGAACAAAATTACACTTAAATCCATTCCATTAGATCAAAATCATCAAGTGACGATGTGGTGAAGTTGTTATTTTCTAAATGGCAAGTTTACCCTTCCTCAAGGGTAAACTGATTGTTTTACACTTTTATGCTATGATGTAAGAACCCCCAATTCATGCAACCCAACATAGAATCGAAGATTTATGGCTTCTCCTCCGGTTCAGGCAACCCAACATTGGAGAAATATTCCGATCAATCTCCTCCTCTGACGACAAAGATCACCTGAGGATTGCGATTAACCATCAACGAGAACTCCGACCATGTCAACATTGCAGAAATATGCCGATCAATCAAGAACGCCGTGCCTAGAACAGATACCAGACGATCCGTTGGAATCGTATCCGATTCAAAGCTCCTGAAACAGATTTGTAGGGTTTCTCTTCCTAATCTACAGCTTCTTCGTCTCATATAGAGGAGAGACCATGGATTAAAGAGATACCCATTCCCTCCATTTTATCGGTACACATAGTTGGTGATCTATCAAAACCGCTAATTTTGCATAAAGCTCAGAGCATCATGAGATGGCAGATGAGCATTCGTTTGTTGTAGTTGGCCGAAGAGGTTCTTTTGAGATTTTTCACCTCTCATTATTTTTCCTCGATCCTTTGAGGAAAAGAAAGAGGAAAAAGAGAGTGAGAGAGAGGAAAGAGAAAAGGAAGAAAACCTAAGTTGTCCTTTTTTTTTTTTTTTTTAAATCTTAAACTCTATTTTAGGGTCTCAATTATTAATATATTTGTATCATTGTGTTCTAGTCGAATTGGAGATCCGAGGAAACGTTTGGTTGCCCTTCTTCAAATAATTTTGGCGTGATTCGATATGTTGATGGGCTTCTGTGGAGAAATGCTAATCCGGTAGAATGATAACTCTGATCTTGAAGCCAAGAAGAACATCGAAGGCGAGAAGCAATGGATGTTGATTCTTCAATGGTGCCAGAGAACGATCAAGGTTTTGTTTAGAACCATGAACCTTCAACGGGAGGCGTGATCTCGTCTTTGGACAAGAACGGAGAGCATCTTGGTGGGGCAGACCAATCGGCCGTTTCAGTGCCCCTGAACTCTTCCCACTCAGATGATTCGTCTTCAACGGAAGAGGGAGCATTTTCGTTGAGGTCATCTTTAGAGAGAACGAAAACATAGGGGCGAGCAGTTACAAAGAAAAGAAGAGAGCAACTAGGAAAAGAACAAGCAGAGTCAAAGGGGTCTTTTCCACTTCTAAGCTAATGGTATTATGCACAGAGGAGCAATTGATATTTTTAGAAAACTAGGGTGGTTTATGATACAAGGTTTCAAATTAGGGGTGAGACAAGATAATTTTCCAAAGTAAAAACACAATACAACATAATATCCCGATACCTAGGGTACCCATATTACATGAACTCTAATAAGGGCCTTGCCACGTATAGGAACATCTCACTCTTGAAGTTGCAACAACATCACCAATTAGTAAGTTAATAGCTTAACACTGAGTGATTCTATGTATTTCAACCCAGTAAAAATTCCTTATGAAGACATGTCTAACTTCTTCTACTTCTTATTTTTTTTTCTTTTGTTGCACTGGATGATTGGATAAGGCAGGTGCCTAGTGCTTGTCTTTTTCTTTGCAACACCATTTCATTCCAAAGTGTTACAGCAAAATCATTGTACACAACTCAATTGAAATCAACTAAGCTTTTTTCCAACTAAATGGAGTTGGCTACACATTTCCCATTTGCCATGTTCCCAAGTCGTTTTGGCCTACCAAAAAAAAAAAATCATCGTACACCATAACTCAAAGAAACCAAACAATAGAAGAACGTCTTCAACAAAGGAAATAGTGTGATCACCAAATAGACAGCATTGGAGGAAATGGAAGACAAATTTAGCATAGCTAGAGATTAAGATCAGTGATCAAAGTTATTAGATTCTAGGCTCTAGTAACCAAGACAACATTTAAGGCTTGAGATGTCACCTAGGAACTGCAATGTTTAAAGTATTGGTATCAGGTTTCATATCGGAAGGTTGGTTTTAAGAGATGTATCGTATAGTATTGTATCGGATAAACGCAAGATATGCTAATGATCCTCATGGAAATGGTCACGAAACATATGGAAATACTTAGGCACCTTTTCATAGCTAGATTCCGTTTCTGCCGTTTTTGCGTTTTCTTGTTCTCAAAAACAGAGAAACAGCCTAAAAAGTGTTTGATAAAGTTGTTCCGTTTCACCCGTTTCTAGAAACATAAATCAAAATTTATGCCTATTTACAATTCTAGAAACGACTTTGACGAAACAAGTTGGACTTGTTTCTTCGTTTCTAGAAACGAATTTGAGAGAAAAAAAAAGGTTGTTGTGCCCAATAAATCTCTCAACTATTTAAACCTAAAAAGAGGCACCCGAACTGATGGGGACATCCACGTGAACCAGTGGCGTCGGCGCAAGACCTAGCCACATGTGCATTCTATTTGGCTAGAGAAAAGTCTCACAGAGGAAAACTAGAAGATAGAAGAAGGAGAGAGAATCGAACCAACGCTGGGTTCGACCCTCTCTCCTCCTAATCGGCCAATCTTTGTGGCCCCCACCAGATCTCTTTTCATTTTAGTAGTTTACTTTATTTTATCTTCTTATTTAGTTGTTTTGAATAATTAGGAAACTAGCTATTTATCCTATTGTTTTTTTTTAGAAAGTTTCTTTATTTCTGAGATATTTGTTCCTAGGATAGTCTTTTTTTCTTTTAGTAATTTTCCCCTTATTTATGTAAGGCCATTGGCCACAATTTTAACCTAATGAATGAAGAATATTGAAAGAAAAAAAACACCCCAACCCCCCCCCCCACAATTTCTCTCTAACTGCCCTCTCCCTTTTCTCGCCTCTCACTCTCGTCCCTCCTCTCTTTCTCGATATTCTCTCTCATCTTATCTCTCTCTTTCACTCTCTCTGTCCCTCTCAGTTACTACTTACTGCTGCTGGCTGTACCTGTTGTCCGTGAGTTGCTGAGAGCCCCAATATCATTCACCAAGCTACATCGACAATACTAAGGATCTCTATACAACAGGCTGGACTTTTCTTCATCAACCAAAAGTGAACTGCATCTCTTTATTTTGGAGGACCTTGGTCTTTTCTATTCTCCTCAGATCTGGACAGCAATAAGGTAGGTAAATA
The DNA here is from genome assembly GCF_013358625.1 of Macadamia integrifolia. Classification (NCBI taxonomy): domain Eukaryota; kingdom Viridiplantae; phylum Streptophyta; class Magnoliopsida; order Proteales; family Proteaceae; genus Macadamia; species Macadamia integrifolia. The sequence continues at coordinate 7,954,542 of NC_056559.1, forward strand.
CCCCCCCCCAATCCACCTCCATTGACACCTTATTATCTCCCCATTGTCCCCCCACTGAGATCTGAATATATTTTTCTGTTTTCAAGCCATTATTATTTTTCTGTTATCCTTTAAAATACCCTGCTGAGTTTACAATCTGCTACTGCTGTTCACATATTTCTGCCCTGCTGAGTTTACATTCTGCTGTTGCTGTTCACATATTTAGTTTTCCGTGATTAAAATACTGTTGATCTCTTTAATAGTAGAATGACTTGAGGAAAAGCATGTTACCTACTCTTTGATTCTTGAACTGACTTGTGCTTAAACTATAGTATGTTGCCATGTTCCTTTCCCCATGTTTCCCGCTTGGGATTTATGTAACTTGATTGCTTTTCCGTATAGATTATTATTGGTTGTTGTTGCATTGCTTCTATTTCGAATATATATGATTGCTGGTCATTGTATTGTGCTGCCCCACCAATCCCAGTCCCAACCTAGGTCCTAGTGAATCAATATTGTCCACTTGGACAGCACCTGTAGGAAGTCCTGTTGTCTAGGTTTTCTCCTACATCATCTTGGTATCAGAGGATGGTTTTGGTTGGTCTTGTTACGATTGGGTGTCACTGTCACTATTTACATGTCTTGTCTTTTGAGGTCTAATCTCTATCACAACCTGTCCATAGTTGAGTCTGAGCTAAAGGAGTGTTACCTTAGGTTAGAAGATACCCTCTTTCTCCTTAGTTTGGCGGGACCAAATAGCATTGGACGCTATTCCCACCAAAAACACATTTTTGAGAGGGAAATTTCTGACCTTAGGATCGAGAGGGCCAATTACCTATCTCAAGGAAATTCTGAGTAGGCCTTGAGTCATTGTTGGCAACCACACCTTGGCTGCCCACTTTCTTTATGTCCACCCGTAGTGGTCGAGCATACCAAGACATGTCTGGCCCTCCTAGTACCACCATTCAGCCAGAGCAATGGGCAAGAGTCCTCCAACTGAACGAAGAATTTTTGAGAAACCTTCAAGCCGAATTAACTGCCAATAGGGCTGAACAGGAAACATTGTTGGCTGATAGGGAAGCACAGGCTGCTCATCTCCAGACTGTCACCACTAGGCTTGCCGCCCTTGAGACAAATGCCCTAAACTCAGACGGACGGCAAGGCCACAACACCTTAGGCAATGGACCTATAACAAGAGCCCCTAGCCCTGAGATAGAGAACGATGACAACCACATTGATGGTTATGACCGGTTAGGGCATAATTTTCTAGGCACAGGACGTGGTAGAGGTCGGGGTAGGGGTCAAGGACACCATGCTACAAGGCACCATACCCAATATGGAGATGATGAGGGTTATGGGCATTATGATAAGGGTTTTGACGTCAGGCGGATGATTAAGGTAGATGCCCCTACCTATGATGGTCAGATGATGCTAGGATCCTTCTAGATTGGATTAAGTAGATGGATAGGTACTTTGAGTTTTATGATATGCCCGAGGAAGTCCGCTACAGATTTGCTAAGTTTAAGCTTATCAAAGCTGCCCAGGGCTTCTGGGAAGACCTAGAGTACTAAGAGGCCAACCTAGGACTTGAGCTAGTCATAACATGGGTAGAAATGTAAGAGAGACTCAAGAGGGAATTCTTGCCCATCACCTATAGGCAACAATTATTAAATGACATGAATACCCTAAGGTAAGAAAAATTGACTGTGACCGAATACATGAGCAAGTTCAATGAGTTGAAAATTAAAAGCCGTATTTGGGAGGATGTTGAGCAGACACTTTTTAGATTCCTTACTAGGCTTAGCCCGAAATACAGTCAAGTATGGCACCCCACCTGGTGCGAGACGTTCCACAGTCCTTCTGAGTAACCCTTGGAGTCCTCCATAAGAACTTATTCTCAGAGAAAGAGCTTTCAAGCTGGGGAGTCCCACTTTAGGAAACCACCCCAAGGATCAACCAGATTCCCAAAACCCCTGCTGCACCACAACGACAATTTGACAATAGGGGTAAAGGAATCTTGGGAGAAGTACCCAAGAGTAGTGGGCAACAACAAAGCTTCAAGTGTCGAGGGTATAGTCACTTCTCTAGAGAGTGCCCCAACAAAAACCTCTATATGGGGGAGCAGACTCCTGAAGAAAGTGACTAAGAGGGCTTTCAGGACCATAAGTTTGAGGATCATAGACCAGATGAGACCATATCTGATGAGGACGCCGAGGAGGCCGGTGACCTTAAGCTCAGTAATATATGATGTATGGTCTTCACAACCTAGGAGTAGCGATGATTGGCGGCGAACTAATATTTTCATCATTTACACATGTCATAGGGCAAGAACTATCGCATCGCCATAGACAGCGGGAGTTGTATGAATATAGTCGTCAAGAGCGTTGTTGCTTGAATGGGCCTTAAACCCAAGCCCCACCCCAAGCCTTACAAGGTTGCCTGGGTAGATCAGTCCACCATTCCCGTTAATCTGAGGTGTCTAGTTTCCTTACACTTTGCAGGATATAAGGATCGAGTGTGGTGTGATGTCCTGGAGATGGATGTTGTCTACATCATCCTAGGTAGACCCTGGTTATATGATTAGGATGTCACCAATTATGGGAAGTCTAACACCTATGTCTTTGAGGTCAAAGGGAAGAAAATTAGGCTGACCCCCAGTGCCCCTAAGGAAGTACGGGTTCCAGAACACAAGGGAAGTACATCCAAACACACCCCACCAAAACACTCAACATTTTAAATCAACAACAATTTGAAGGAGAGTGTCAAGAGTCAAGGGTGATTTATACTCTAATTGCCATACAGAGTAATACCGATAGGTCACGCTTATTCACTAAGGCTCCTAGAGAAGTACAACCCTTGTTGAGGAAGTTTGAGAGGTTATTCCCTGAGAAACTACACGATGAGTTACCACCTATGCGTGACATCCAGCACGCTATTGACTTAGTTCCAAGATCCTCTCTCCAGAACTTACCCCATCACCGAATGAATCCCAAAGAACACGCCGAACTCAAGCGGCAAGTGCATAAATTTTTACAGAAGGGATTCAGTAAGGAAAGCCTTAGCCAGTGTACAGTACCTACCTTGCTCACTCCAAAGAAAGATGGCACCTGACGTATGTGTGTTGATAGTAGGGTCATCAATAAGATCACTGTCAAGTATAGGTTCCCTATCCCTAGGCTTAATGACATATTGGATATGATGGCCAATTCTTCGATCTTTTCAAAGATTGATCTCAAAAGCAGGTACCACCAAATTCGGGTTAGGCCTGGAGATGAATGGAAGACAGCGAATGATGGCCTTTTCGAGTGGTTAGTCATGCCTTTAGGCTTGTCAAATGCACCTAGCACCTTTATGAGAATAATGAATCAAGTGCTTCAACCATTCATCAGCAAATTCTTAGTGGTCTACTTTGATGACATCCTCATCTACAGTAAGACTCCGTCTTCCCACTTGGATCACTTACAGAAGGTTTTTCAAGTGCTTCTACAAGAAAAACTCTATATCAACTTCAAGAAGTGCACCTTCATGAGTGATCAAGTCATCTTCTTAGGGTTTGTTGTGTCAGCCTAAGGAGTATCTGCTGACCCTGAGAAAGTGAGAGCGATTGTAGGGTGGCCTGAGCCAACTAATGTCCATGAAGTGCAAAGTTTTCATGGCTTAGCCACTTTTTACAAAAGATTCATTTACCAGTTTAGTTCTGTTATGTCTCCTATCATGGATTACATGAAAAAGGAGTTTCCATAGACTAAGAGTGCTACGAAGGCCTTTATTGAGATTAAAAAGCTTATGACTGAGGCCCCCCATCCTGCGCCTCCTAAATTTTTCTAAGGTCTTCGAAGTGGACTGTAATGCATCTGGTATTGGAATAGGTGGTGTCCTAGGACAAAGACACCTGTTGCCTATTTTAGTGAGAAACTTAATGAAGCTAAGCAACGACATTCCACATATGACAAAGAATTCTATACACTTGTCCAATCACTGCGCTATTGGCGACATTACCTTCTACCGCAAGAATTCGTGTTATTCTTTGACCACTAGGCTTTGAGATACCTGAGTACCCAAAAGAAACTAAACCAGAGACATGCTAAGTGGGCCGAGTTTCTCCAAGAGTACAGCTTTGTACTCAAGCATAGACCTGGTGTAGAGAATACCGCTACAGATGCACTAAGCCTGGTAAATATGTTCCTCAATCGCACAAATGCTAGGATTTGGGCTAGTGTGTTGCTCCAGACCATGAGTGTAAAGGTTGTAGGATTCGAGTGAGTCAAGGACCAGTACCTCACCTGTCCTGATTTTAGTGAACTGTTCACTTCCTTGAGTGGAGGTAACCTTATCAGTCGCTCGGACTACCTGCTCCGGGAGGGCTTCCTTTTTTAAAGGAAGCAAGCTGTGCATTCCCAGGACCTCACTTTGAGATTTCCTGATCTGGGAATTGCATGTTGGGGGAGTCACTGGCCATTTTGGTTGAGATAAGACCATCACCCTCTTTGAGGACCGATTCTTTTGGCCAGAACTGAAGAAGGATGTTGCTAGAGTTGTGAGTCAGTGCAGGACATGCCAGATTGCCAAACAACAAAAGCAGAACATGGGTTTGTACATTCCCCTACCCGTTCTCCATGCCCCTTGGCAGAATCTTAGCATGGACTTCGTGCTTGGTCTGCCAAAAACTTCGAGAGGCCATGATTCTGTTTATATGGTTATAGATCGCTTCTCGAAGATGACCCATTTCATCCCATGCTCTAAGACCTCTGATGCATCCATAGTAGCCAAACTTTTCTTTAAAGATGTTAAGGACCATGGGTTACCCCTCACTATAGTGTCCGATAGGGATGTTTAGTTCACCAGTCATTTTTGGAGGACCCTATGGCGGATGATGGGTACCAAGCTCCGTTTCTCTTCAGCTTTCCACCCTCAGACTGATGGCCAGACTGAGGTTGTCAATAGAAGTTCGGGAAATTTGTTGCATTGCCTCATAGGAGAACACCTTACCAGTTGGGATCGAGTCCTTAGCCAGGCCGAGTTTGCATACAATAGCTCTAAGAACCATACCACTGGTTTGTCACCCTTTGAGATTTGTTCAGAATACCAACCCCGGGCATCCATAGACCTTGTCCTAGTTGTGTCCAGCTCTAGGACCTCCCCGCCAGCCGAGTCTTTTGCCTAACACATATGACTTGCATGCAGGTATAAGAAGACATATAGCACTGAGCAACGATCAATACAAGTCAAAGGCATGTGTGTATAGAAGGCTACAAGAGTTTCAAGAGGGAGATATGGTGATGGTTAGAATCAAGCCGTAACGTTTTGTTAGGGGAAAAGCTAGCAAACTACACGCTCATAGCACAGGTCCTTTCAAGGTTCTTAAGAGGATAGGTACCAATGCCTATGTCCTTGATCTACCAGCTAATACGGAAATCAGCAATATTTTTAATGTGGAAGATCTTGTCCCATACCATGGTGCCTCCACCATTACCCCCTTCTATCCTGATGACCTTAAGGACTTTCCTTTCACCCTTAATGATACTGCTGAACCAAGCCAACCACTTCCCCCAACCCCCTTACCACCTGTGCCTAAGGTCACGAGGAGAACTGAAGAAGTTGAGGAAATCCTTGATGAGAGGATTGTATCCAAGGATTAAAGTATCAGTATCGGTCGTCGTATCGGTAGGTCAAAATTAAGATACGTATCGGAGGGTATCGTATCGTATCAAAGATACGCTAAAGATACGCACATAAATGGATAGGAAACACTTTTTTTATACACATTTGCATAAAAAAATAGTTAAAAAAAGTTATATATAACATGTATTATGCATAAACAGTAAATTGAGAGTATCGCACTAAGAATCCAAGGTTTGTAATTGTCCCATAAATGTAAAATCCTTGTTCCCAACCTTGATTTCCAATTTAGTTAGAGAGAAAAATGGTTGGCAGCAACTTTGGAACAAAAACACCTCAAAAAATTATGTTTTTCTAAAAAATTACCCATTTTGGCCATTTTATGACCGTATCGGTACGTATCAGTGTGTATCGGTCGATACATACCGATACGCACCGATACGTACCGATACATACCGAAACATACATTTCACTTCAATTTTGATTTTTTCATAGAGTATCGGTACGTATCGGTGAGTATCGGTGCGTATCGTAGGATACGTATCGATACATAAGGGTTTTAAAATTTTCTTGATACGTATCGGTATGTATCGTGCCGATGCCTACCGATACGGATATGTATCGGCCGATACGGCACGATACGCACCGATACTTAAAACCATGATTGTATCCACACACACAAGAGGTTCTAGAGAGTTCTTGGTCAAGTGGCGTGGTCATCCGAATATTAACAACACTTGGATCAATGCAAGAAATCCAACAACTAAACCCGGATCTGCTTGAGTACTACATGAGCCATAATTCACTAGGAGAATTCTTCCAAGCCGGGGAGAGTCGATGGGACATCCACGTGTACCAAAGGGCGTAGGAGTAAGACCCAGCCACATGTGCATTCTATTTGGCTGGAGGAAAGTCTCACAGAGGAAAACTAGAAGAGAGAAGAAAGGAGAGAGAATCGAACAACGCTGGGTTCGACCGTCTCCTCCATCGGCCAATCTTTGTGGCCCCCACCAGATCTCTTTTTATTTTAGTAGTTTACTTTATTTTATCTTCTTATTTAGTTGTTTTGAATAATTAGGAAACTAGCTACTTATCCTGTTGTTTTTTTTTTTAAGAAAGTTTCTTTATTTCTAAGATATTTGTTCCTAGGATAATCTTTTTTTCTTTCAGCAAATTTCCCCTTATTTATATAAGGCCATTTGCCACAATTTTAACCTAATGAATGAAGAATATTGAAAGAAAAAGAACACCCCAACCCCCCCCCCACGATTTCTCTCTCGCTGCCCTCTCCCTTTTCTCGCCTCTCACTGTCGTCCCTCCTCTCTTTCTCAATATTCTCTCTCATCTCGTCTCTCTCTTTCACTCTCTTTGTCCCTCTCGGTTACTACTTACTGCTGCTGGCTGTACCTGCTGTCCATGAGTTGCTGAGAGCCCCAACATCATTCACCAAGCTATATCGACAATACTAAGGATCTCTATACAACAGGCTGGACTTTTCTTCATCAGCCAAAAGTGGACTGCATCTCTTTATTTTGGAGGACCTTGGTCTCTTCTATTCTCCTCAGATCTGGACAGCAATAAGGTAGGTAAATCCCCCCCCCCATTCCACCTCCATTGACTCCTTATTATCTCCCCATTATCCCCCCACTGAGATCTGAAAATATTCTCTGTTTTCAAGCCATTATTATTTTTCTGTTATCCTTTAAAATACCCTGCTGAGTTTACAATCTGCTACTGCTGTTCACATATTTCTGCCCTGCTGAGTTTACATTCTGCTGTTGCTGTTCACATATTTAGTTTTCCGTGATTAAAATACTGTTGATCTCTTTAATAGTTGAATGACTTGAGGAAAAGCATGTTACCTACTCTTTAATTCTTGAACTGACTTGTGCTTAAACTTCCCTTCCCCATGTTTCCTGCTTGAGATTTATGTAGCTTAATTGCTTTTCCGTCTAGATTATTATTGGCTGTTGTTGCATTGCTTCTATTTCGGTATATATGCATGCTGGTCATTGTATTGTGCTGCTCCACCAATCCCAGTCCCAACCTAGGTCCTAGTGAATCAATATTGTCCACTTGGACAGCACTTATAGGAAGTCCTATTGTCTAGGTTTTCTCCTACATCACAAACACTCTCCCTTTTTGGGCATCCGATGATACTATTGGGTTTTTTAGTGGCATTATGTCGGCAAAAAACATTTCGAGAAACAGGTTTATCAAACACCAAAAATCTGTTTTTGTTTCCGAAAACGTGAAAAGCCGTTTCTGCTATTTCTAGACACAGAAACAACATAAACGTTATCTAATGGTGCCTTAGTATGCATGGTTCATCATCTCTATTGAAACTATTTCAAAAGAAACTGAGACGAAACTTTGAGTTGATACTGACTCATACCAAGTTTCGAGCAATTTCAACCTGGTTTTGATCATATTTCGCACATTTTGGTAGTTTCAACCAGTTTGACTGAAAAATACCAATTTTGGTAGTTTCTGTTGGTGTATGATGTCTTGTATTCCGTCGCAGTTTAATCCAGGGAGTACTGGTGCAGCACCTAGACAGGCAGCACGGCGGTCCCGCTAGTCGGTTAGCGGGCCGTGGAGGTTGCAAGGGGGGCAGGAGGCCCCCCTGCATAGCAGGGGGTGTAGGGGGGCGCAACCCCCCGCTCGAATTTTTTATTTGAGGGCAATTGTAGTTTAATCCGAATTAGGGTTTTTTCGCTATATATTTGTAGCGAGGGTTTCTTTCTCTGTAATGCAAGCAATACTGAGAGGTGTGAGGACGAGCGCTGTAACTCTATTCTCCATTGATAGTGAAGCAGGATCTCATCTCACCGGGGATGTAGGCAACCTTGCCGAACCTCGTAAAATCCGTGTGCATTGTTTGTTTTGTTTTTCCATTATCTTCTGCATCGTTTTAGGATTGTGTTTCTACAAGTTTCGACCATGAGTTTTGCCCATAAAATACCAGGTTTCAACCGTTTCGACTCATATCTTGGTTTTGAGCTTTGGTCGAAACCAGCGTTGAGATCGATATGTCAATCCTTGGGTGCAAGAAAAATACAATTGTGAAGTATAAAACACTATAAATAAGTAGTATGTACAAATTATAGTAGTGGTGACGTCTAGTAGTTGTGGTGATAGTTAACGACACATGGTGATGTTTATAATATGTGGTGTTGTTTAATCTGTTAGGTGTACCATCTTAGGGTTGTAATCTTGGGATTATAAATAAACTGCCTTGTCTCACGATTGAGAATTAACACAAACCATGAGCAATGTTTCTTATTGTCTTGCACTTCTCCTTCTTCTCTTTTCTTCTTTCTTCCTTACACAGGCTGGTTTTCACATGCTTCTAGTGTAACACCCCAAATTTCGAGACCCGAACATGAAGGGCTGATTTATACCATTTTGGATTTCCAGGGTTATAAGCATAGTTGGTTCGTGCCCCTACTTGGCTTGAGGTATGTTTACTAGGGGACATTATCACATTACACTTTTTTACTTTTGGATATAATTTCTCATGTTGGGGTTTTTACACATGGGTGGCTCTTCTTGTGTGAGGACCAAGGATCAATTACTAGCAACTCCATTATGGATTATTTATTTTTTTGTCTCATACCATGGCTTTCTTTTCTTTTTTTAATTCAAAATTGGAGTTGGGAAAGGGGGAGACGTTCCCCCTTTGGGGGAGAGAGCCCCACATTTTTAAAAAAAAATTAAAAAAAAAAAAAGGAAAAATTGGCTGGAGGAGGAGATCATGAGTGAGAATTTTTCCTTAGATCTCTTACTTATGGTATGATTGGATTCTTGATTGAAGGAGTTTACCAAGTTATTAGTTGGCAAAAACTTGTGGTATGATTTTGATTTGATTGGGTCCTCGATTGAGTGAGTGGGTTAGGAGTGAGCTAGCTAGAGAAGCTTAGATGGTAGGTTTTCAAATTTTTGAGCAAAGAATGAAAACTGAATTTTTGTTGGGGATTGATAGACCAAATAAAGGGTTGGGGGGAAGCCTCAAACGATTTTGAGAGATTACCCAGCCCTCAAAACTGTGGAAAGCGAGAGGGAGAAAGAAAGAAAGAAGAGAGAGAGGAGAACTTAGCCTTGAGGTTTCTTGTTGGGTTTCTCTTCAAGGCAGACATATATATAGCTGAGGTGAAGGAGACCATGGATGGCTGTTGAAGGAGGTTCTTTCGTGTCTTTGCAAGCAGGAGCACCCTTTTTCCCCTATTCTGTAAATTTAGGGATAATGCTTAGATTGGGAAGGATTACGGTTTTGTATAGTTGATGTCAGCTTTTGGGCTATTACATGATTTCATAGTAGGCTGTATAATCTTCGTAGGAATGTATTTTAATCACCCATTTTATTCTAGAAGTGCTTGACTATTGGACATAAACTTAAGGGTTATGCAGTTCTGGCCAGTGAAAATGCCTGATTTTAAGCTTGTATTTCGAGTGACCTAGAGACTGATTTTTGTGTTGACCTCTTCTAATGGTTTGTAGCCCCATGAGTGTAGTGTCACCCATATATAAGCACCGATCCATTTGGTTTCTAGAAGAGGGAGAAAATGTATTTTTACTGGTCCGAGTTTAATTCTAGGTACAGGTTTGTTGCATTTCTGAACCCAATTTAGGGTCTGAACAAATAAGGACTTAGAAACCACAAAACAGGTTGATACCTTCTGATGTTTTGTTGGGTAATGAGTCTAGTTTCACCCAGTGAAAACTGAGATCATTATAACTTTCGGGAAAGGGAGTTATAGCACTGTTAGTGCTCGGTGGTCAATCTATGGACATAAAAAGGGTTATGTCAGTACCCTGAGTTAGGATCTAATTTGAAGGACCTTAGTAACCTAATCTAGAGATGAGTTCTTCTTATGATTTGAAGTATATTAAGTCTAGTTTTACCCTGAGAAAGCTGAGATTCTTTAAGTTCAATGAGAATGAGAAATGGTGGTTTGATCATACTGCTGTCAGATTGTACAATTTCTGTTGGTCTGTGTTCAGGTGTGTATTTCAATAGGCAAACAGGGGTATATTAAGGAGATTTTTGGTATGGTTGTGTGGTTTTGAGTCTAGTTTTAGTAGTATATAAGTTTCGTGATCAGTGGAAGTATGTGCTAAAATATATGGCCTTAGGAAGAGATGGTGCACAGGTTTGGACCGAATCTGGGAGGTTGAGCTTGGTGCTTAGAACCAGGAATCAGTGACCTAATCCAAAGTCGCAAGAATTAGGATGTAGGACTACTTTGAGCATGGAATTAATGAAAGGATGCATTTAATGTAGGGACATTGAAATTTACTAAAGCTTGAAGTTGGAATTTGTGAGCAAAGGAGGCAAGTGAATTTTACCAAGTTCTCACTCTGCATATTTTGTATGATCTTCTATCATGATGATTTTCTTGTTACAATAAATTGTTTTATGTGCACTTCATACACATCTAAGTATGCCATGAGTTATCACACATGTTCTATGAATGACAAGTATATTTCATGTTTATGGAAAAGTGTTAGCATGGTTTTTATGCATATGTTATATAAAGAAAGAATTTTAAAAACGATGTTAATATGAAGAACGTTAAGATTAACGTACGTAAAAGATGGGGGATGAAGTCTGTATCTGGGGCCGGTAGCACAGGATGCTACCAAGAGGATGAAAGTATGAAATGTTTTAAGGCACCATCCAAGGGTGGTGAAATGAAATGTGTTAAGATCCTACCCAGAGGAATTGAGGTCAAACCGTCAAAGTGGCCAAGACACTACCCCAAGGAGGTGAGACAATATGAAAGTATGAATTCCCTTCAATGATGGGAAGATACAGTACAGACCCTAGAAATGAAAGTAAAGAAAGGAAATGTAGAGAAATGCAAAGCAAAGAAGATAATGTACATAATGAAGAAGATTTTTAAGTGTATTCTTAATATTTATAGTCCTACGTGTTTTCAAAGTATGTTAAGCATGTTTCTTTTAGGACGGTGCATTACTTTTGTTTTCATGGACTTGTGAATTTGCTTACTGGGCGGTTGAGCTCACTCCTATACAATGATTTCAGAGCACAATGAGGACAATGAGGGGCAGGTGGATACGTGAAGGAGAACCGACAGGTTTTTCATATAGTTTGATTGATGATTTAAAGGAGTAGTTAATTTGATGGATGGTATCTTTGACGATGTTTTGGGGGGGGGGGGGGGGGGGGAGAGATCGGTTTTCCGTATAAGTCAAGACTAAGGGATGTATGTTCTGCTGAAACTAACCCTAATGGGTTCGGGTCATCATATCTAGTTCTGTCACACATGGCATGCAATAATGTATGGACTTGGTGGTGGGGGATCAACAGAAAGAGAATGGGGGCTCTTTAAAAGTACCTCGACAGAATCAGCAACAGTTGTTGCCAAGTCATATGTAATTTCTTCAAAAGTCTCGTCCAAGAAAAATACTATGGTTGTAAGCTTTCTACCGGTCAAAAGAGCTTCAATCTCCTCACGACCAGGAATTGTCTGCCTAGGCCCAGCCTTAACAGAACGCTTCAGAGCATTTAGTGAATTCAATGCAAGGACTTGAATTTGAGGATCAGTATTCACCTCATGAGCTACTTGATGAAAATACTCCGATAAATATCCCTCAATGTCCTTGCTAGGTGGCATGGAGGATGCACATAAATACAATAGTTCCCATGCCCTAATCAAGGATTGCCTGTGGGTTCAAAAACAACTGTAGTTACATAAAGAAATAGATGCTGGCATTACATGCATAGGCAATTATATGGTGAAATAGAACATGTGAGAGCAACTGACTTCACTTTGCAGGAAAAAGATCCAGACCTGTCGGGGTTTTTCCGGGTTTGCTTTGATATTTGTGTAAAGAGTTCATCGCAAAGTTCAGATCGCTTCAAAGTATGCTTGTATATTTTAGCAACAAGCTCAACTCGTTCTTCTAGGCTCACAGGAGTTACCCTATCTGATGAATCTACACCCATATACTTCAAAATTGTTTGGAACAATTTTATCGCCCGACTTACTAGGTCACAGTTAATTTTGAGCAATGAAGTTGGAATGGGATCCTGCCAAAGGTTCAGCATAGTTGCCACATAAATTTGGTCAAATGATAAAACAAGCTGCATGCAATTGAGTGAACTATCTTACATGTAAGACAAACACCAAAATTACAAAAAGCTCAAAAACAGAAAATGAGTATCAAGAAGTTGTCAACCATTAAACTATTTTTGCTCTAGGTTTCCTTTTGGTCTAAAGAACTGGATACTTCAAAGCAAGATTCAGCTCATTAAGAACAGGTTGTTGACAATACTACCTTCTGAAAGCATATCATATCTTCAAATGTAAATTTTCCACGACCTTGAAGGCCCACAGATCTTTTGGAAAAGAGTCCACGTTTCCCAGCAGACTGGATCTGTTTCTGCATGGACCTCAAAAATCCTTCTACCTAGTAAAAAAGGAAAGAAAAAACATATTGCTCAATCAATAAACCTGTCTGTACACAAAGTTTATAACAACAAAGACTCAAGTAAAAACAAAGTAGCCAAAACTAAAATAATCATACAAAAATACTCTAACTCAGCCACACCAACTGTTTGAATGATTATATGCCTCTTGATACCACAAATGGCAAAGCTGAAAGAAGCAAGTTTGTTATATCAAGAAACCATATCAACCAAATAGCAGATGTTGTAGCCTTAATGCACTATCTAGACTTCATGAAAATGTCCTATGCTCTAGAATAAAAGAAACAATCTGGCTAGCCAATTTGTTCTCACCTGGAATCTATTAATCAAGGGTATAGCTCCAACTAAATCTGTTGGAATAGCAGTTGACAGGGTCACTGGGGAACTGCAAGAAACAATAAACAAGAATCATTCATCAACTCCCAATATATGACCGCGTGTTTACATGGAAAAGCACCGTAAATCCTTCATGAGTTTAGGAGACCAATGATTAGTTAAAAAATGCATAAATGGGAAGAAATAAACACATGAATTATTCTGTGACAAATACACCAAAATAGCATGGATGGAGGCATTAACTGAGAGTAATGTATTTTTATTAGAATTGAAATTAAGGTGGTAAGTGTTAGCACAAATGAAATGATTTTGGCTATTGGACAAGTCAGTTATCCCTTATTAGTGGCGGTAAAGCAATCAATTTAACATATGCTTGCATACAAGTGAAAAAAAAAAAAAAAACAGCTCTTCCCAGTTTTACTAGAAAAAATTATAAGAAAAAGAATAGTGTTTTTAGACAAGATAACTGAAGTTGACAAAAGTGGCACCGGCTACATCATATTACTCAACAAAAAACCCAATCAGATCATCTTGGAATAGTTTGAGGAAATGGAAACTCACGGAGGAGCAAAATTGGAACCATCACTGTCGTATTCATCACCATTGGAGATGGAAGCGGAGTTATGCAGAGAGGTTCCATTGCCATTGCTAGAGCTCAAGGGAGATCCATTCATTCTGACACTTTGGGACATAACAAGAGGTGTATCAACAGTCATTGTGATTGAAACTTGAAGAAACTGAAAGATCCACCTATCACAATATCCTCTCCTCTGCTGCTTATGCGTCTTTCACCTACTATAACCAATTCAATCAGATCATGTACAAGGCAATAAATAGTATATATAAAATACAACCTCATGAATCTAGTGCTTAAACGTTAAAAGGAAAGACGAAAAAAATGAATTTAATTAATATATATATATATATATATATAGATAATCTCAGTTCCAGTTGATTAACTGGAGAGAACATTTACATGGTACTTCAATCACAAATGAAAAAAAGAACAGTTTCAGCTGCAGGAAACCAAAATAAAAAATAAAAGCTATAAAACAGTACTAAAAATCCTTGAATGTAAACTCAATCAAAGTTAACAAACAACAATAACACTAGCAATAGCAATAAAAAAACTATTACGAATCCAAAGCCATTGGTGAAAACCTGAATTGGATCATGGGGCAGTTGAAGCTCTGAGTGGAAAAATTAAACTAATGCGTAAACAAAACAAACAACAGTAGAACTGATTGAATAGCCCCACCAGAAAAATTTAGAATCCACTCACTGAACACAACCAAAATCCTGCTACTAGAGGAAGTAAAATAGATAATTTCAAGCCTCGGAAAATAAATTCACATCGGAAATCAAGTACAAGAATCAATGGCGGAACTCAGAACAACTCATCTGGATATAAAATAGTGTAGCGCGGAAACCATTTTGCAAGTAAAAGAAAGATAAAATCGATTCCAGAGAACTGAAACAATCAGTGCATCGTTCGTCCCATGCCGAATGCACCAAAGAAGCGATCAAACGATTCAAACCTTAGCAAGTAATTAGAAGTGAAAAAACGAAAGAAGAAGACTTACCAGAACAACCAATGGACGCAATGTGGCAGAGAAGAGAGAAGCTCAAGCAACGCCCCCCTCATAAACCTGGAATGGGGCTGCCTAGCTAACTCGAAACTCACGAGTCTATTAAAAACTTCGTTTTCTTGAGAGGGGAAAAAAAGAAAAGCAAACGAAAACGAAAGGACTTTCTCTTTTCTGTCGCGTAAGTATCAAATCAAATCAAATCTAATTCGATAGTCGATACCCAATACTCTCACTTTAAAATTAGAAATACCCCACAGGGCGGGAGCCGGGAGGTGGAGCAACATCTGTGATAGTGATATATCTGATAGAAAAATGAAAAATATTAAATAAAAAATGTAGGGATTATTATATGATATCAGATATTCAGAACCCTCCTCTACAGGTGGCACTTCTTTTTATTTGAATTTTGACCTACTTGTCTCTTTCTACACATGATAGATCATATATCAGAACCGTCCGATTCACCTAATATTCATTTTCAACGGTGAGGAAAATAAGAGATGAACTGGAGTGAGTCGTGAGGGGAATAAAAGACCTGGCATGTAAGGTCTCTCGGTCCGTGATGCTGGCAAATATGGGTGGGGCCCACCCCACGCCAGACGTTTTAACTTTTCTTTCCGATGATTCGGTGCAGACGAGACTACCCAATCGTTTTTGATAACACCGTGATTCATTAAGAAATTATTATAACCATTCCATAACGACGGGGAGGAACATGGGGGACCACGGAATCTATAACCCTAGGGTTGAGACTTCGTGTATGGGATTCTTCTTGCTGCATTTGTAAATTTGTAGTGCTCAAGCTCATGCATGCCAGTATGCCACTCTGCACCTCTCTTCGCCGGCCGTGCCGGCCGGCATTAATAGTTTTTGTATTCGATCTTGGGAGAAAGGTTTTAAATCAAGGTATGGGTAAGAACAATACTAATACGCTGATATAGATCGACCAATGTTGTCGAGTGCTTATTTCAAACCGGCTCCTAATTATTCTACAGCCCTATACAACAGTGAGTCCCTCCATCTAATGGTTTGATTTAGGGTTCTAAACCTTGGATTGGTCATGTTTTGATACCAATTCAGATTGGCTTGCATTGAATCATATTGAATAGATATATCCTTGTTTCTTAAAAAATATTTATAATTTTATTATGATTTTACTCTTGAAACATACACGTGTACTGTCAAATTGGAGAGGTCAAAATAAGGGATCAATCAATGTCGATACCGTTTCAATCCAATCAATATTGATCGATCTAATTCAATCCGAGTTTTAGAACCATGATTCGATCTCTTGAATTGAAAACATTATATAGAATTAGAACAAGTTTTCATGGTATTCGCATGTTCACAATACGTACTATCACATTTGCAAAAAAGTGTTGAGAGTTTAATCTCACAATGGCTACTAATTAACCCATAGCCCCCTCATAAACCTGGGTCCCTCCACTAACTAGTTCAATGGGACAATTTTGCTCTATAATAACCAATTTCCACATTTCCATGCCATCACTTTTGTTGACGGCTGATGTGAGTAATTAAAAGCGGGGAAATATTGCATATTCATGTCAAATGAAACAGAGACCGTGGATGGTAGTGGTCCAGTGGATGTGGTGCGACATGCTTTTCTTAGAGATAACCCTTAAATTTGCCCATTCGGCACATAACCACCTTGTCCTCTCTTTTCTACAACCAAATGCACGAATGGCAAGTGCAAACTGTTGAAGTGGTGAGATTACTCCAAAGTCAAGGCAAGTTGGCCGGTAGCGAGTCTAGCTAGACTTGTATGAAACCGATGGCTCCGAAATAAAGGGAGTGAGAGTGAAATGAAAACTTTTGTAATTATTATCTAATTTTAGTGTGTAATTAATCCTAAGATATTCTAATCTGATTATAAATTTTTGGACTAAGGATCACTAGCTCATAGTGTGGTCATTGCATCCAATGAGGATAGGATGGTATTTTTATTGCCCTTGTATTTGGATGTAGGGAATAGGAATACATGACTAGATAGTGTTCTTTTTGCCCTTAAATTTTATCATATTTTGTAATCAACTCCCTTTAATTTTAGAAGGAAAATAATATTTATCTAAAATTTTTATTATTATACTTAATAAAAATTTAAGATATTTACATAATTATGATTGCAATAATTTTAATTTTTTATTTTAAAGTGATTTCATTTACCTTCCCTTCTCTTATAACCACACGAAGCCAATGTAATTGTTGGTTTTGCTAACTAAAGAAACAAGCAACCTCATATTGGGTTGTTTCACTGGCCACAAATGGTTTATGATTCTCGGTAATAGCCAGAGAGTAAGGGTAGTGTTCTCAAAGTTTGGAGAACAAGGTGTGGCAAGCAATGACTTGATTATACACCTATATGCAATAACAATTCAGTATTTTCCCAACTAAACAAGAGGTAAACAGAAAAAAAAAAAAAAAAAGTGGTTTTAACAGTGAAATCAGGGGTATTTCTCTCGGATCCAACAGATTTGGATCAATATTGAACTTGACCAATCCCATTTTCAGTACTGAGTTCTCAAACCTTTATCCCACCTAAAAGTGGTTGATTACTTGAATCTTTGCCTTTCAAATAGCTCTATTCGAGGTCACACTAGAGTCAAGACCTAGTTTCTGCATGTCTTTCTTTATAACCTGATCTATGGTTATTCTAGGTTTGCCCCTAGTTCTTTTGACTCATTTCATTTATATTTGATCACTCTTTCTAACTTAGGCATCTTAAGGCCTTAGTTGAATATGACCATACCTCTATGCAAGCTTAGCAGAAATCAGAAACGGGCAATCACCAATTACTTTGTATTAGATTTGGCTTGTTTTCTGCCAAAAAAAAAAAAGCTTTGGCTTGTGCAGCTTTTACCCTACAATTTATTGTATGTGGGCTCATATGGAGTCCAGAGACCCATTAGGCCCATATACATGGGCGCGTTATTGAGTGGCCGCGGGAGTCCAGTCTGAGGTAAAAGTTATACAATCGGATGGTTGGAAACTTGGAATCATTCAATTTTGAACGCACCGATTGCAGAAACATGTTGAAGGAGAAGGAGCGGGAATCGGGAGACTCGGCATTTGGGTAGTTCCTACTTTCCCTCCATAACTTGGGTACGGATCTAAGGGGGTGTTTGGTTCGGTAAATCAAATGGTGTATATATCGGATATGAATGTCAATATTTTGATAGACATTCTTCTGAATTATGTTTATTTCTGAAAAATCGTTTGGTTGCCTTGAGGCTAGTTCATGTTTCTCTCAAGTTGAGATATTGGCTTCTGTAGAGAATTTCTTTCTGCTTTCTCTTTTTATATTAAGTGGTAAAAAGGTTGCTCAAATATGAGTTTAAGTATTGAGGTAAACTCAGATTTGGAACACATCCTTTGTAATATGATCATTCATGGGAAGTAGGGTGCTCGTTTATGAAGGTCATCCTAGTGGAACTAAACAACTCAAAAAATTAAGAATTATCATTCTAAAGAATGTCATCCCAAAGATTTACCGAACCAAACACCCCTAAAATCCGCATAACTGGTCTCTTGATTTTCGAATTCTTTTATTTCCCCCTTGTTACTCTTTTCCTCTTTGGCGTTCTCTCATTTCTGCTTATTTCCATTATTTGTCTCATCTCTAGTTTTCAATTTTTTCACTTTCCAGGAAGATGAAGTTCGTCTGAGACAATTTCAAGAGACTGTAGATTCCGAACCAAATAACCCTTTCCAGTTCCCACCGTTATAACCTCGACACTGGACACTGGTGTTCCTATTAGATTTCGTTTGTTTTGTTTTGGTTCAGGGGATTCTCTTCGGGAAAAGAGGGGAAGAATCGGAGGAATTTAAGGAAAAAGAAGTAGGGCATTTTGTTATATCTGCTAGTTAAGCCCTGACAATGGTGCTGCATAGCCTGCATTTCTCTTCTTAGGACGTTGCTACAGCCGAGTATCTGTCGATGCCCAAAGAGCTTCAAAATGTCACCAGAGAGCCGTGGTTCTTAATCCTGATGACTTCGAAGCAGGGGTATGTGGATTATTTTTAGACACGAAGTCTAAACCATCTCGGGTTGAATTCAATGGGGAATGCCGGTTTTTCTTTCCCTTTTAGTTTTGAAAGGTGGGTCTGTATTTTCTCTTCTAGAATGCTTGATTTGGGTTATTGGATGACGAAGGAAAGGAGAATTTGGAGGCTGTTGTCTGCAAAGATGCTTCGGAGAAGTGGCTTAGAGCTTTTTGGGCTTTCTAGAGATTATGTTAGGTTTCTTTCTTTGCTTTTCTGATGTTACTGTTAGAGCTAACACTAACAAATACAAAGTAAACAGAGAAACTCACACACAAGTACACAACATAGATTTAACGAGGTTCACACATGGATGTTATGTGCTAGTTCTCAGGCGATGAAGATTGTTCACTATCGCAGAAGAGAAGTTACAATGGATATTGCTCAAATACACCTGAATTGTGGCAAGAAAACTCACCCAGAAACCCCAGTGAGAAAAACCCATTCTGGAGTAGGGACTTTAAATACTGGCTGTCAACAATCTCTGGAGCAGATGGCATGATTTTTTGTTATTTTGTTCTTATAAGACTAAATGCTTTAGCTAGGAAGGGCTACATGGAAACTGAAGAGTTTTCTTACTATCTAGTAGTATTTTTATTTTCAGAACTAAATTTCTCTCCACCTTTAGGGAACTGAGCAGTTTTGACAGAATGTTGCTGCACTTTATGAGCTTGCTTGGTTTGTGAATGGCATGTGTACGTTCTGGTGCATTTGGTTGGGGGAACTTCAGTATTGGAGGTTAGTTTTCAAGATGATTTTGCTGTCAATGACCTGGCCCTGTCTACGGCGAGAAATTTGTTGCAAGTGTTTCTACTATGGAAGAGACATCTGGTGCTACTGCCATAAGTTTGATCTTTAAATTGCTGTACCACTTTTCAGGGATGGAATCTGCAGTAACAAGCATCCTAAAAATGCTAAGGGAATTATTACAGAGTTCAAAAATCAGTTTTATCATCTCCACAATTCATGCTCTAGACCACAGTATCAGACTTTTGTCAGTTTTAACACATCATTTTGTTACTCTCATGAGGAAATTACTAGGATGCAAAGTTATGGAATTGTATAGCTGGAAGCCGACAAAAATCTGTTGAAACTCATCTTAAATGTGGGATTGGTTGAGAGATGAGTTTCAGAGACACATTAATGCAGTCCCATTTAAACCTCGGTTTAAATTTAGCTAGGTTTAGTATTGATTATCTGTCTAGTTTGGAACATCTTAGTAATCAAGTCAATCTATGATATTTTATTTCAGTTTCTATATATAAGGAACTTCTCTGGCATCAATTGCTCTACATTAATCTCCATTAGTTGAGCTAATTAAATTCTGTTTTATTTCTGAAAATTATCCTTGAAATCTGGTAGTTTAGTGTCCGTAAAATATGACCATTAATTTTGAGATCAATCTCTCTTCCACTCCATCTTTGGGCCCATAACTTGCATGCCAATCAAAGCCATCAGATCTGATCGATCCTGCATCACATATGCTTGGTGCATTTTATCAGACCCACTCTGAACGATTTATTTCTGGAGTGATTCTGACCAGAATCTATTCAGCACAATTTTTTGCTTCTCCAGAGCAGTTCTATGATCTTTTGCAATTTTGGAGTGGTTTTTTATGTGCTTCTCAATTGTTAGAATCACTTTGATGAGGATCATTTACAGTAAATATTTACTTACTAACAGAATCACTAGGAATAATAAAAAGGTGCCAGGCAGGAGATAAGACTGGAAAATCAGAAGAGATAACAAAAGCTGCAAATATGTGATATTGATTGGAACACCATAGCCTTGAAATTGAAAGACAATTACAGTACATCAAATATGTGGATAGCTATCTTTGTTTTAGTGTGGTCAGATTCCCATATTGGATCAAGATTGTCTTTCTGCTCAAGAGGCTTTTGCAAGTGGCTTGTTCATTGGTAGGAGCAAGTAGCTGTGCCTTCTTTGCAATGGTATATATCAATGAAATCATGGATTGGCTATTCTTGTTGATGCCTTATATTTTTTTTTTTTGTCTTGTACTTTTTTGTATATTAAATTAATTGCACGTGTTTCATTAGAATATAAATATTTTTAGAATACTAACTAAAAATTCAAAAACGTAAAATATTTATAATAATAAAAAAAAAATTATCAAAACATAGATATGGCACATATTCTCATAAAACGTTCATGCAAAATGGATTACACTAGGGTGCATATATTTTACTTAAATTTTGTGTTATTATCATATTATAACCAGGCGAAAAGGATGTAAAACCATTTAGAATAGATGGAGATTTCTGCTTTATGAAGTGCCTACTAGACAAATCTGAACTGTTCAATGGGAAGAGGGTACCTCATATTAGTTAGGCAGTGTTATGGTTCCCAGTTCTTATCAGCTTGTAGCAAGAAAACTTGAGGGTCTTCATGAAAAGTAGAAATTTCAAACTTATTGATGCTTTTAATAGTGTTCACATTGATCCTCTTTTTGTTGATGCAGGGATCACAATGCCTTTTAAGGAATCCTCTCTCTGTTTTTTCAAACTCACATGGTAAATCTAAAAAAACAAAAAAAGAGAAGTGGGCCTATGTTGCAATGTGATCTGCAGGAGGGCCAGGTCATGTGCCGGTGACGTTGGCGTCGATTGGATTTGGACATTGGTCTACTATATACGTCGAACGGGTTTGTTGTTTTATGGATGTCTGGCCTTCTTCGGAATCACATGAGCATGGAATGCATGCATGCATGTTGCAACCTCTAGCGTTTTTGTTAGGTCTTTTCACGGCCACTGCACATGTGCCTGTTCTTAAACCAGAAAAGACCAGACCAAATATAATATAAAAGGAACACCGAACCACTTCCTTTCCATCTAATTTCTTCCCTCTTAAGTTTTGTATTCTTTTGGATGATGGAAAAAGTCTGCGTGAGCACAGTAAATTAAGCACTGATTTGATCACCACCTTATCGGATAAAATTATAATTTTAACAAACTTTTCCACTTTGCTCTTTCACATGAGCGTAGGGGAATGACGGCACCATCCTATATATGTGAAATGTGAAAATCCCATTTGATGGCCCGCATTGGTGCAAGGTTAGAAAGCCTAGCAGGTAGCAATTATCTCCAATCCTTTATTATTATTATTATTGTTGTTGTTGTTGTTGTTGTTGTTGTTGTGTTCCATTCTACTTTGAATATGTGGTCGTAAATGATACCTACCTTTTTTAAGACTGTCATTTGTGTGGCAAACAGATTCTTTCATATAATATCAACATAAAAATCACTTAGTATAACAAAATATTGCTAACAACTGCCGAGCACAGTTGATTAGGAACTGCTTGTTGAAGTAGCTTTCCGTTTGGCACGTCTAGTGTTTGAGTCTTACCCCTCTTTTTCCTCAGCTGACCATCTTCCCTTAAGTAGGGATACCTTGTGACAGCCTTTGGACTGTCATCCTAGAGGATATTGAGAAAGGGATTGCTACTTGATCGTATGGCTACTATGCCAATACAAAGACGTACTAATGAGAAAACGTAGTCCTATGTCTAGGCACAACTGCTTGTGATGAGAGATAACCTTCAGTTACCACAATCCCTAATATATTAGAAGAGGATCCTTCAAGTAAATGACATAAGGAAGCGCATTAAATGACAGGGTGATAAAACGTTTACTTAGATGAGGCACATGGAGGTACAGTCCATAAAGTAATTCTTGGCTATCATTCACATATATATATATATATATATGTGCAATGTGATAAATGGGATAGAAATGAAATTTTGTGACAATTGAAACCTATGGTCTGTTTGTCATATGTCGAGTTTCAACCCATAATGGAATTAGTTATTTGATAAAATGAGTCATCGAGAATTTAAGACTACAAAAAAAATGTATAGTAATACATGGGAAGTCATATGAATACAAAACTAAATTTTTTTGACAAGTGGCTAATTTAGTCTATTTAGTTATTAGATATATATATATATATATCCAATGGTCACTCTTTGACATGCTACAAAATGATCTGTCCATAGATTACTCACTCCAAAATGCTTGCACAATTTTAAATAATATTTTCATTACATTATTTTTTCTTTCTCTTTTTTTTTTTTTGGGATATATATATATTTGCATAATAGTGCGTCCCACATTAAAAATTCAATTTTTTTTGGGACAAATCTTATTCTTATTAAAAATTGTTCCATTGATACAGAATTGGTCAAGTATCGCCATCAATTGATCTATATTTGATTCCATGAAAAGGAGAGGTTGGAGGAAACGTAATCGCATGCAACATATCACCATCTATATGCATTTCCTGAGCTCACCATAGGCAAACCCCACAATTTAGCTATATATGAGGTGGAGCAATTATTTATAAAACGTCCATTTTAAGGGTTAGTTATTAAATGAAGGAAGCAATTAAAGTCTCTTAATGATCCCACAGTACAATATTGAAACGCCATTAATCCATTGTGTGGTAGAGATAAGGAACAGATGTACTATTAGGGTTTTCAAACTTTCATTAAAAATTGTGGGGGTGGGGGGGGGGGGGGGGAACTGTCTTATGGTAGTTGTATGACTGTTTGAGCATTTGGATAAATATTTGAGACAAAGATAATTGAACAAAAGCAAGGAGGAAACAAACAAACATGCCTACGAGGCAAAGTATTTCAGTTTTTTGTCCGATGAGATTTAATAAATTTCCCCTTCATGATGTGTTTAAAAAAAATTAATAAAATAAAAAGTACAACTATAGATGAGGTAACATATGATCTGATGACCTTGACAAAGAGCTAGGTGTACAATGTTTGATACGAAGTTCATCTTTTGCATTGAGGGTGGTTTTCCTTGAGCCACGTCAAGAAAGGATTAATTATTTTACTTCATCGATGGCATAAATGAGGGATGATATGATAGCATTAACCGTAGAGGAGTATTTTCTACCTTTAACTAGTAAATGAAATATCCTCATCTATAATAGAAGAAAAACTTTCTCCAAAAATTTATTTGGACTTTTAAAGATTCCAGCAATCATGTTTTTCAGGAACACTTATAAGTGAAATGACCTTTGAGCAGCCTGCTTGGGACACGACCATCCTTATTCTGCCACATGGGTAGATAATGTGGCTATTTTCATCAATAGATTGAGAGGGCATGATTTGTTACCACATTGACATATACTATATTTTGACGGTAGTTGGATTGAGAGTACATGATTTGCACCTATAACATGCGAATTTAATAATCTAATTCAATCGAATGCCTCTATATATTTGGCATGCATTCCATGTAGGGGTGACAATCGGTTGCTATCAATTTAAAGTCTTGTATTGTTTCGACCATTTATATTGTTGGGCCTCATAAGCTAGAGTATGGACACATTTCTTTTTAGTTGGTTAATTACAGTCCATCAGCAAGCTCAATTAATTGGGTTATAATTGGACTTTAAATGGCCTAATCGATTGAGCTATAAAAGGCCCTTAATAGTGCTAAAAATGCCTCTTAAATGGGCTACAATTGGACTAAATACCTAAATTGGATAATCTAGCAATTATTGATAGGTCACAGTATTCGATTGGTCTCAGTTGAATGATCGTTGGGCCACTCCCCAACACTGGGATTACCTGATCATTAAATAGTTGGTGCTTGAGCCTGAAAAATTTAATAATTGATCAAAATGATATTGAGGGCTTCAACTGGTTAGTTTAAGTCAGGCCTACTAGTGCAAGCCAACTTTTCACACTCTTATCCCCATATACATTTGTCTGTACACATCTATGGTACTCCAACTATTACTATGTAGTCTTTCATATTACTGATTTTTCAAAGCTATAGTTTGCCACTATGGTGGACTAAAACTTGATATGTGAATGAAAGATGTTGGGACTTATCATTCACAAAATTTGAATCCCAACCCACCTATCATGTGATAAATATTTAGGCCATCTACTGAGGCATTTCTACGGGGGCACCAAGAACATGGATGTCAAAAAAAAAAAAAGAGTCATAGGCTACATGTGGTAGTCATCCAAAAAATTGTTTTTGACGTATTTCTCTTTATGGGAACAAGAAAACAAAATCTTCTGTTTGGTGTCCACGGTTCGTTTTTTTGTTTTGTTGAAACGAACTGGGTAGAAAAAAGTTAGAACGAGAAATGTTGGAACATGGTTACTATGATCCAACATTTGAGTTTCGTTCTAAAATGGGATTTTGACACGAAAACGAAAAATTCTAATTTTGACACAAAATGTCGTTTTCGGAACAAAATGACTACCAAACATAGCCAAAGTGCTATAGTGACATTGGTACTTATAATGTGGCTTAATAAATTGGATTAATTGCATATTTGGGTGGCTTGATAGTTTGCAATGTTCGATAGAGTACCTACCCGAGGTTTGATCACTTGATCAACTCTTCTCAAGTGTATCGGTTCTCAATACTTCGATTATACCATTTTGTTTCTTTTCCAAAAAATTGTGGTCCTATGTAGATATGCTACTTCTTGGTGGACTGTTTTCATAAAAAAGTAAAAAAACATAAAAAATGCACTGCACCTTTTTGCTTCATTTTTTATTTTATTTTTTACGAAAACACTGCACCTTTTGCTGAATCAAATAAATGATCCTTCACCAAAAAACAGAAAAAGCTAAAAAATGAATCAAATGAATGATCCAGTGTTTGATTCTACAGTAGAAGGTGAGCACCATTTAAGACCATTGATGGTATTGACAGATCCTCACTAAAGTCCTAAGTACTACCACGTTACTACATTCAATTTCATGCCAACTACATGTACAAGTGGAAGAACTGAACGAACTAATGGAATTTGGTAATGACATTAACATTCGTCTTTGATTGTAGTGAGGGTAAAAACAAAAAATCTCCTATAGTACAATGTGATTGTGTGAATGATAAAAAAAACTAAGACTATGTTTGGTATGTATTCTCAAAAAGTCCAATTTTCTCTATCTTGTTATTTCAAAATGTCTTCTAGACCCAAAATCTATTATGAAAATACATATCGAATATAATGTAAAAAAACATCCAATGCACCGTGGGTGTAGATCATAGTTATCAATTCGCGAACCGAATTTTTACGAATTTTATCAAAAATTCGGACCGAATCCAAATTAAAAATAAAATTCTTTAAAATTCGCAACTTTTTCCAAAATGAATATAAATCGCGAATAATTCGGACCGAATCCGAATTAAACCGAATTATTCGGTCCATTTAAACATTATTTTAAAAAAAAAACCAAAAAAAAAAAAAAAAAAAACAATTAAAAAAAAAAATCCCCAATAAGATTTTTTGACCGCTTTTTTGACCGAATCCTTAAATTAATCGTCCAAATTATTCCGAATAATTCTTCGTCCGAATAATTCCCGAATCTGAATTTGCTAACTATGGTGTAGATATAATCTTCATACGTATCTCATTGATACCATTTAATTGCACTAGAGTGTATTGATAACTCAAGAGTCCTCCTATATTCAAATCATCAATGGAGAAGAGATTAATACAACCGATTAAATAATACTTAGAATCATGCTAGATATTCTAAAGTGCATCTACTTTGACTTTTGAGTGCTCAAATAGGCAAATCAATTGAGTAAGTCACGGAACTATCTTTCCTTAATCCATCATATAAGGCAATGATGTGTGAAATGGGTAGGGGTTTAGCTTAATCAATCAGGATTTATGTTCATTGCATCGATCAGGGAAGAGGACGGCTCCGATCACTTGTAGCTTACGCTAGAGCAACATTTTGAAACAAGCGATCACACTCCCCCATAACTTCAAAATTACAAAAGCCACCCTTATTTCATGGGTTTTTAAAGTTTCAATTTTACTCTCGAAGTCTTGTCTCTCAAGTCTCACCAATCCTCTATTTAGGTTTCAGAAACCTGGGGCTGGGTAACCCTTTACCTGGCACCTGCCCCTCCACAAGAAAGGGGAGCATTTGACCATTACTTCATGTCTCTATCTGGGTCTGGGTCGGATTTCTCAGCCATGGAAGAGGAAGCAAAGGTGAAGAGAGAGATAACTTTTGGGGAAGAAGATGAGGAGAAGAGGGCAAGAAGCTTTAGGTATGAAGACTACAACAATAGAAGAGTGTTCTTGAGGAGCTATCCTCTTCACTGGGCAGATGACCAAGTCGATGAATACGACGATGATGCCGTTGCGACGCGAGGGATGCTCGATGTCTCAAAGAGAGGGAAAATAACTGCTATCAAACGAAGAGTCCTCTATGTACTTCGTTGGAGTGAAGGGAAGGTTTTGATCTTGAAGAAGTTCAAGGATAAGGTTTCCTTTTACCTCGTCACTTGTCACCCTTTTGGGTTGAAATCCTCCCCCTCCCTGCTTTCAATGTAAACCCTATTGTGATTCTTCTGTTTTTCCCCTTTATCAGTTCTTGTTGTTGCTAGTTTCAACTTTGAATATGTTGAAGGATTATATGAATCAAAATTTCTTTCTTTTTCCCTTCCCCCTTCCACTTCCCCCCTTCCCCTTTACCCCTTACCCTGCTTTCAATGTTCTTTAAATCATTTCTAATTTGTTTTGAGCTTTGTAACATCAAACATGGCTGATGGGTTTGATTCTGTCCTGTGTTGATTTCTTCCTTCTCCCAGTCTCCTAACTTATACTTCTTTCCTTTGTTCCAATTGATTGTTAGCTACTCTGTTTAGATCTCTTGTTATTGTGCTTGAGCCGGTTGTCTGTGACTCTGTGCTGGGAATGGGTATAGGAAGTTCCTTCCTTTTCTTCTCCCCCTTTTTTTTTTTGAATTTAATCTACTGCTTTGTAGGAATTGGTTTCAGGAGACCAAGTTTGGAAAACAGAGCCTAAAATTTTCTCCATAGCTACCAGACTCGCCAGTTCCATACTTCCATTCACTTTATTGCAGGTTTCATGGTGTTTCTGTGACAACCTGACTATGTTTATACATTTTCCTCAAAAAGGTAATCAGAAAAAAATTATTAAAAATTGATTCTGGAATCTGGAGAAACCAAAAAAATCCGGTGGGTAAGTGGGAAACGATGCATTGGTGCATTGTTGCCACTCGCTCACTGAATCAGCACTTCCACCATTTTTCAAACCTTCAGGTTTAGAGAGTATTGTCAAGCCAGGGCCATCTTTTGTTTATCATTTCCGTGGGAAAGTGGGAACTGGGAAAGCCCGTAATGTTGTTACATCGGTGTCACTCATTATATTAAAAAAACACTTACCTCTTAAGCTTTTCCAGACAGACTCTAATATGAGATGTGACAAAAGCACATGGAGATTTATGGAGTATTAAACAAAACTACAAATGCTTCTTTGTCTGTTATGTAGATGATGAGCAGAACTATACAGTTCCAATTTTTAGGACTCCCAAGTCTCAAACTCCCAAGTTCCATCTTGAGTTTACTTTGAAGCAGAGGATTATTAATAATCTTCATCAATACCTGATACTGTTAAGAAATTTCATAGGTATCATTCATCTATGATGTCCTCACTGGTTTTTTAGGGTGTAAGGGTGCTTATGCTGCTTGCAGATTCAAATGTAATGGCTTCCCTTTGGGGTATTATATGGAAGTTTAGGGATTTATTGCTGAAACCCAGGAACCCAGGGAGATATATTCATACTTTTCTTTAGAGAAAGGTAACGATGGAGAAGCCCAAAATACTATATACTTGACCATGAAATGTGAAGATCACGTTTCTAAGATCCCTTTACAACTGCTTGGGCCCTTTTACAGTTTCTCTTCTTTTCCCTTTCCTTTTCTTGAACAACAAAATTTGAGGCCACAAGCGGGAGATTATTCCAAATAAATTTTGTAAAAGCCATTTTTTTTCAGTCTCAATGGGATCTGTCAGCCTCTGATACGGATAGTCTGGAATTGGATCATTCATACCAAGGTTTTTGGTATCACTATCAAACCATCAGTACCCATATTGGTATCGATTTGGTAGGATCATTTTGCCCCTCAAAATACCGATACCTTGATTTTTGGATCATTTTACCCTTCTTTATATCGATGAATTGATAAGCCACGGAGGATATTTTTTTTTTTAGCATTCTTTGGTCTTGAACTCACTCTCCCTCGAGAATGAATGTTGGAAATTCTTTGATGATTTGTCCCTTTGAGTGCACTATTTATTAGCTATGCTTGTTTGGTACCGAGCTCTTTGAGGGCCTTTCTTTATCTGAAAACACTAAAAGGTAGTGATTGGAGTTAGGCACGAGTCCAAACCAGGTACTCATATGAGAATGATTCTCGTACAGTATTTGATCTACACTTAGACTCTACTTAATCTCTCTCAACTTTTAATTAGTTTTTTTTTTCAATGGAGTCCAAGTGTGTATCAAACGCTTCATTCTCGTACGAGGACTTGATCCACATCTGTTAGGCACAAAGTGATCCTCAGCAACAAAAAAAGCCTTGTTCGATCTCCTATGGAAGTGGTGACTCACCAGCAACATAAGTTTTGCAAACTTAGGTGAATTCCACTTTCCACTAGACAAAGGCAAAAAGAAAGAGAGAATACAACGATTTTCAAGCATATAGGAATGACATGATCGTCTAGCCTTGGTCCTCTCATCATCTGATTCCCAAACGGTGAAACTAAAGAACGCACTATTTGGGACTGGGCACGATTATAGCAGAAATTTATTCTCTATAATATGAGAAATGTGAAAAGAGAGATTATAACCCTTAAACCAAAAAAAAAAAAATCCGATTATAACCCTATTCCCCACTTATAATGAGATAATTCTCTATCTCATCGTCGATCATACTAACATGGTCAAGGCTGCAGTTGCAATTAATTCAAAGATTAAAAAAATATATATGCATCAAATCACTTAGATTAGTAATCCACATGACCTGAACTAACTTAAACGTCCATCCCATTCAAACCCCATATGGAGAGAGTAGTGTCAATAAGATCCATCGAGAAAACAACCAACTTTGTCTTTTTTCCACTGTTGTAAGTTGTAGG
>NC_056559.1:7984567-7989207 GCF_013358625.1 Macadamia integrifolia
TGACCGAGGGTCCCTCCTTCGGTTGGGAGTTCGGCCAAAGCCGAACGGACCTGACCGAAGGTCCCTCCTTTCGGTTGGGAGTTCGGCCGAAGCCGAACGGACCTGACCGAAGGTCCCTCCTTTCAGTTGGGAGTTCGGCCAAAGCCGAACGTACCTGACCGAGGGTCCCCCTTTCGGTTGGGAGTTCGGCCGAAGCCGAACAGACCTGACCGAAGGTCCCTCCTTCGGTTGGGAGTTCGGCCAAAGCCGAACGTACCTGACCGAGGGTCTCTCCTTTCGGTTGGGAGTTCGGCCAAAGCCGAACGGACCTGACCGAAGGTCCCTCCTTTCGGTTGGGAGTTCGGCCAAAGCCGAACGGACCTGACCAAAGGTCCTTCCTTCGGTTGGGAGTTCGGCCGAAGCCGAACGGACCTGACCGAAGGTCCCTCCTTTCGGTTGGGAGTTCGGCCGAAGCCGAACGGACCTGACCGAAGGTCCCTCCTTCGGTTGGGAGTTCGGCCAAAGCCGAACTTACCTGACCGAGGGTCTCTCCTTTCGGTTGGGAGTTCGACCAAAGCCGAACGGACCTGACCGAAGGTCTCTCCTTTCGGTTGGGAGTTCGGCCAAAGCCGAACGGACCTGACCGAAGGTCCCTCCTTTCGGTTGGGAGTTCGGCCGAAGCCGAACGGACCTGACCGAAGGTCCCTCCTTCGGTTGGGAGTTCGGCCAAAGCCGAACGTACCTGACCGAGGGTCTCTCCCTTCGGTTGGGAGTTCGGCCAAAGCCGAACGGACCTGACCGAAGGTTCCCCCTTTCGGTTGGGAGTTCGGCCAAAGCCGAACGAACTTGACCAAGGACCCCGCCCTCGGCAGGGGGCTCGGCAAAGCCGAGCAGTGCTGACCGAAGGCTCCACCTTCGACAGGGGGCTCAGTAAAGCCAATCCGAAGTGGCCAAAGGTCCTCTTGATCGACCGCAAAGCCTTGGTCACTGGTAATGCCAGGACCGAGGGAACAAGTCAACCTCGGAAGATAGTTACTCCCACAGGAAGAAGCTCCTAGTGGAAGTAAGGGGGCTCCTGATATAGCCAAAATAACCTCTCGGTGGGGGGTAATGACACGTGTCACTGTTAGGACACGTGTCCCCCACCAGACGAAGGGCCCAAGGAACCACTCACACCCGAGCACGCTCAATCACCGAGGCACGCCCGCAGAATCACGCGGGGTCACGTCGCCTGCATGAGGGGAATATTCTCCCAGATGGTTGGACGTATTCTAGTAGGACTCTAAGAGGGAAGAAGGGGAAAAAACCCTAAGGCCGAAGAGCTATATAAGAAGGCACGGAAGAAAGGGGAAGGTAAGTTCTGAGACCCTCGCCATTACCCACTTATTAAACTGTGCCGCCGACCCTGACTTGAGCGTCGGAGGACTAACCCCGGACGAAGTTCCGGGCCTCCTTCGTCTGTGTTTGTGTAGGTTGGACTAGCGGGGTTTTTGGCAGCAACAGGGATCAATATCTGCTTCGAGCTGTAAGTTATTGACTTGAGCACCAAAATAAAAATAGTCAAACAGCCGGTTGATCAGCTGACCAGACATTTTCTAGAAGGATTTATGGACAATTTTTTATATTCAATAGATTGAAATAATAATTTGTACCAAAAAAAAAAAATAATAATAATAATAATAATTACAAAATAAATAGATTTAGAAGAAAAATAGGTGTAACCGTAATTTATTTTCTTATCTGAATAGATGTAGATTTCGAAAATATTTAATGATGGATATACAGTGATGCATTCATGATTTTAGGTATAGGTATTAAATGGGTTTGTATCAATATCATTTGTCATCGAAATGACTTATAACGGCAGGTACATATCGGTTTTGAGTATTGATATTTTAGAGCTGTGCCTATAGGTTTAAGGAATAAAGGTCCAAGTTTTCAGTTACGCATGGTCAAGCAAGGTAAAACTGAGGTGACTACTCATGTCTAAGGTTATTGGGCAGCATCTTCCCTCATGGCAGCTTTCTTTACGCAAAAAGAAGGCATAGACCATCTTGGGTGTGGTGGAGCATATTGATGGGCTAATCCTTGCCTCATCGATCAGGGCCTCCTTTGGATTGTTGGCAATGGCAATGACATTTGTATATGGAGCAACCCTTGGATTCCTAGCCTCTTAGGGTATGAAGTGCAATCCTGCAACCCTTCTCATTGTTCTATGAGGTGGATCTTTGAGCTTGGGATGTTTAAAAAATGAGGTCTTTCTTTGCCCCTCGTGAGGTGAAGGCCATTCTTAGGATTCCTCTTAGTTCCGAGGGTGGCATGGACTCTGTTGCCCCCCCATCCCCCATCCAAAATGTTTTTTCTTTGTCGAGTTTTCTTATCGATTGAGTGTCATGTTGCCCCCTCCATCATCTGTATCCGGTATCAAAAGTAGAGTCATCTCTAAGGTAGTGTGGAAAGTTCTATGCTCCTCAGAAGTCTACCCAATATCCTAAATTTTATTTGGAAGGCATGCTTGAATTATATTGAGAGCCTCTCAAACCTTTAGCATAAGAAGATAGTGATTTCAGATATTTTACACTTTTTTCCGGATGACCTCCTCAGCATTTTATCTTCCTTTTGCTTAACGTGGCTCAAGAGATCTAGTGAGAATCCCTTGCCCATGGCCATCAGTATAATCAAATGATTATAAGAGTATTTTCGAATTCACCATTAGAGAATTGGAGTTTATTTAATGGGATAAAAGTCTCATCTTATGGTCATACATCACTAGTTGACAAGTATTCTTCCCACTTGATTGATGAAGGAAAACTTCAACTATAAGAAGAAATTCTTTCATGTAACGGTGTGAAAATGGAACCTGAATCTAAAATCTATCTAGACTAAACCAGAAAAACCTGAACTGAATCAAACGACAAACTTTATTAATCATCTTTGGTCTCGATTTTCCACAAACAAATAAAACTAGAAATCGATCGGTCACGATCTCCACTTAAATCATAGATGCATAGATGAAAAATCTAACCTGGGACTGTGCACCTATCCACACAATCCCCAATTCGTTTTAACTATGTGGGCATCCCACGGATAGGTACCAAGCTCTTATTTCGATTTAGTTTCGATCTGACCAGATAAATTACAAAATTCAATTAAAATTGAATCAAACTGACCATTTGACACCTTTAAGTTTTAGATGCATGTGTTGAGAAAGCATAGCCTTGGATTTTTTTTTTTTGGGTAAACTATAGCCTTGGAGAAGTTAGTCTTCAGGAAAGATATTATTACCCACATCTTCCGATAAAAAAGTATAGCCTCTGTTTATGTGAGAAGCGTGGAGGTCACATACCCATGGTTTGAGGTATCCGTCTCAGATTATCTAATGGTATCGCACCTACTGATCTCAATACTTTGACCGATTCCAAGTCGATGCATGGGACAAAAATAGTACTGATGTCACAAAGGGTATAACAGTAATCAGAAATTGGTATCTTTGAGGGCAAAATCTGCTTATATGATAGATTTGACACCAATCTGACTGATACCCAATACCTCAAACCATGCACATATCACTACCAAGATGACCAACCATATAGTAGATCAGTGGCTACCATAGTCCGGTCTACTCAAATGTACATTTTTTGGAAGAAAGAACGCTAATCACTTACGTGTCTACACCTAGACATTGTAGGTGCGAAAAGATCATGATGACCTAGGCTGAAGATGCTCCCTTCTGTCTTTTCATTTGCTAGCACGCTAATGTGTACCTGCACCAACAAGGTAGCGCTCTCTTGCTCATATTTTTTTGGTACAAGAACAGTAGACCCACAATCCTATCCCACACTGCCTCCATGCCCACATGGGTAATTTGAGCAAAAGGATCTCACAAATAAAAGGGTAATGTAAATAGTGAATCAATTTCAACAATAATTCATGTTGATATCTACATCTAATTATTGATTTTCATTATCTATCCAACTTCATACATATTATTGATTTTCATTCTGATCTAGAGGTGGGTAATTTTTCTTCACCCACCAATTTTGGTAGTTGGATGAGACTTCTCAAGCAGTTCCAAAGGCATATCAAACCTTCGTAAATTAAAAAAAAGAATAATTATAACATTCACCAGGTGAAGGAAAACTTTCTTCTTTAGAAAATGACATCAATGTGTCCAATGAATTTGAACCCAATTCAACTACTTCATATCAATTTTTTTCCAAATTCACTTGTATAGTCTGACTGTGTGAAGTCACATCTGTGTTATTGCCACCAACTCTGAATAGATATGGCATTTGAGTGGATTAAGCAAGGTCAGCTTCGTGGATGAACTTTTAGCTTAGTGGCAGGCAATTAACACAATTGGCTCCTAGCATAAGTTAGGGTAAGGTTGATGTTCGACCCTCCTACTTCTCACCTTTCTCGATATAATGGTAAGTAGGTTATAGTATAGTTAGTAACAAGTGTGGCCTAGTTACCCCTCATTTCTGGTCCCCAACCTGGCCTAAGTGTGGGTCTTGCCAAAAAAAAAAAAATGTTTGACCCTCACCTTTGGACAAGATACATTGACTAGTTAGCTAGGTCAGAAATCACTGAGGTTTACTCAGTTGCTTCGTAGAATAGGTGAGCGTAACCATGTTTCAATCCCCACCCAACCCCCCCCC
>NC_056559.1:7989227-8008483 GCF_013358625.1 Macadamia integrifolia
ACCTAGTGGTGTACACCTGAGTTGAGCAATGTTTTAAATGGAGCAATTTTGATATTGTCAAATTAAACGGGCTGAGTTTTCTCCATCCCTAAGCTTATGTTTGGAAGGTAGGAAAAAAAATAGAGAATCAATTTCATTCTAAATTATCATGATTTTTATTTATTTGTAATTTTTTTTTTTCTTGCATGCCATCCAAACATAGCTCAAGAGTGTCAATTCTGGACAGTACCAAAACCCAAAACCAAAACACACTGACCCTTTAATAAATGGTATGCGTTTTTTTCATAAACAAAACAAAACCTTATCCATTCAATAGTTTGGTTGATCCTAGCTACCTTCTTTAGCCCTATATGCCAGTATATTAGCAACAGGTTTAGATTTGGCTTTTGAAGTGCAGAGAATTGGTTAGCCTAGTTCTGATTTTACCATCAGGGGTAGTGTCCAAGAGAGTGATCAAGGGTGGAGGTGGAAACTAATCAAAGAGGGTGGCATTAGCAACTTAGCACTGCAAATGAGGGCTGAGGACTCAGAACTTAAGACCAAGGCCCAGCCAGCTATTCTTAATAATTGATAAATACTGAATCTTATTAAAAAAAAAATTGTAGAATTGATTTAATTAGTTTAATTTTTAATTGAAAAAAGACTGGACACACAATTAGCATGCCGCAAGTTAATGTCTGCTAATGTCTATTTCTCTCACTCCCTTTGAAAAGACTCTATGCCCTTCCTGTATGATTTAGGATACCCATTTCGCATTCCCATTAGCGCCCCACGCTGCGGTGTACCTATCTTTCTCCCTCTTTTCAAACTAACCATATGTTCTTGTTGGGGATTCTTTACCATATTAAACATATGAATAACCCTATAGTGTTTAGAATACAAGAATCATCAACCAATCATAAAAGATTAATCATAGGTGTAGTCCCTAAACCAAGAACAATAAAGTATCCCATCTTAAAATACATAACCATATAGATTTACCATATCTATAATAATCAATGGGACAACCATGACATGAACCATAAATGGGAATAAAGAAGTACCTGTGTCCCATGAACATAGATCATGAACCTCTGTCCCATGTGGTTAAACATTACTCCCATGAAGATGACAATGACGAACTACGCAAGTGGAGTCCTTCTACTGAGATCTTCTGCAGCCTCTTACTCTAGGGTTTCCTTTCTTTCTGTGCACTTGCTCTTGTGAGAAAAGCCGTGCTCCCAAAACCAATAAGGCATTAAGTAAAATAATGGCTGCAGGGACCGTCAGTATTCTATTTATAATAGAATCCCTAAAACCCT
Source organism: Macadamia integrifolia (assembly GCF_013358625.1). Taxonomy (NCBI): domain Eukaryota; kingdom Viridiplantae; phylum Streptophyta; class Magnoliopsida; order Proteales; family Proteaceae; genus Macadamia; species Macadamia integrifolia. The sequence continues at coordinate 7,990,529 of NC_056559.1, forward strand.
ATTCCACTCTCATAATGGAAAGAGCTAGGAGTTTCCTAATCAGAGTGGGTCTATAATTGCTTGGGCCCAATGGATCAATCGGTATCAGTTAAGCCCACATAAAAATCCTAACAATCTCCCACTGGGGCTACACTGATACTGATGTCTTTCCATTGACTCCTGGCCAAATAATCCCAAGACTGAACACCACTCAAACAAACTTTGATCCAATCAATAATCTCTACTGTTGAACAATAGTAGAAAATACACCTCAATATACGGCATATAACTATCTAATGTTACAGACAATAGAAAATTATCAATCCAAATCGCCTGGAAACGTATATATAAGGAGTTGATATCATACCTGTGATCACATGAACTATAGATCTCCTTATAGGTCCTTTCTTGATCTAAAGATCAGCCTACCTTGAAAACCTCACAGGTAGAAAACTTTGATATTAATCAACACTTGGCAAACTGCCATTTTCTTGAATTAATATCTTACTTTGGCATACCGCCTATGGCTAACTGCCACTTCCATGGATTTAGGTTAAATACTACCATAAATCACAAACTTTGGCAAACCGCCTGTGGTAAACCACCACTTCTTTGGACATAGGCTAAATACCACCATACATCACAAATTCTGACAAAATATCGTCAATTACCTTGGCTAAGCACTGCCAATAAATCTTAACAAGCACAGCCTTTAAACTTTGACTTTTACCACCATGATATCTTTGGTTAAATGAGATCATAAAACTCCCACTAACCAAGCATGTCAAAAACCTCAATAACACCAATGTCAGAAAATATGGCTCTTGAGTACTTTGTCGATAAACTTGGATGACATCACCTTTGGGCAAATGTCACCTTTACCTTGGGAAACACACAATTGAACTGAATGTACCACTTTGGTGGGTTTCACTCATTCCTATCATGTTTTCCACATTAGAGAAGAATATATGTACAGAAGTGTATGCTTTAATGTGTTTCTTACACAATCAGAGACAACACAAACAAATGAAGCATAAATGTACACAAATAATTCAGAGAACAGAATTTAAGATAAAATCAATTCAAAATTACTCCGAAGTCATTATAAACTTAATAGGGCAATAAAATTGTTCCTATTTCCCTTCAGTTGTGCTTTGTTCAGCAACAACACCTGTTTGGGTTCCCTGAGAGCTAAAACCAGATCAAGTAACCCTAAGAATCTCAGGTATGAATCATACACACCAAATAACCGAGCTATAAAATTTAATATGTACACCTAGTAGATAAACTACACAATAAATGTACATCTAGCAGATAAAACACACAAGAGTCACAACCGTAACTACATTCCTATCCTTTGGGCTAAGAATGTACTGGTCCTCTTGTAAATCCAAATTTACTGTGAAAATACAATTACTTTTATCACATGTGGGTTTAGAAACCTCTAAGTTATAGTCATTTCCATACATGTATTTTCTTTAACTTGGGTGACATCACCTTTGGGCAAATGTCACCAACTTTGCTGCGCTTGGAAAAACTATGAAATAATAGGATGTGCCACTTTGGTGGATTCCATCAAATCCTTTCATAGCTTCCTAGAAATATACTGTGCAGCATAAAATGTGCGGAATCTCACACCCAGTTTAATTCTAATATATTTATCCATCATAGGGTGTTTCAAACAAAACATTCAAGTACAAAATGACATGAATATGAATTTACTTATATATTTGAACCCATAAATCATTATTCAATATCATGATAATAATAAATCAATACAAAACTCCAAATAATTCTTTTGCATGAAAAACAATATAGAACACTGAATTTATTCTCCCACTAGCAACCTAGTAGACTGACCTTCTACTAGTAACATCCTCCCACTAGCAACCTAGTATACCGAATTTATTCTCCCACTGGTCGAGCCACATAAAATAGCTTAAGATCCATACTTTTATTCTCCCACTTGGTTCGACCAGTCATAAATTAATCCATTTATTGGAGAACACAATTCGTTAAACGTGACATACATATAAACTTGTTCACATATGCCCAAAAACAAAAGAAACCAAACATTTATCAATTAATGTTCATAAATAGGTTTTCAGAGAACAATGGCAGTGTTAAGAACTTGGTATTGGATTGATCAAAATCGACACTAATCCAACCCAACCAATCCGAATTGATCCAATCGGAATGCAAAAAATAACACATTAAATAAACCTATAACTTATGGTTATAGTGATGAAACCCTCATCCACCCTATTGCCATTGATCAACTGTCCAATACATTTTTAGGGCAAAAAAAACTTTGCTTTAAAAGCATAATACCAAACTATTGATTTGGTTCTCCTAGTATAGAAAACTAGGTCTTTGAGACATATGTAGGCCTCTATATTCTCAAGCCACTTTTAAAGACATTAGCTTAATGGTTCAACTCAAGGAAGAATAATCCATTCGATATTTAATTAATGCATGTAACATCAATAAAAACCAACATTACATCACTAACCATTAAACATAATCAAAGTGTCAACTGAACTACAATCTCAACCTTTAGGTCTGGAATGCACTAGTCCACTCAAAAACTACAATGACAGTGGGAGCTCTTCAACTTCGAAAATTACTATCACTTTTGGATGCATAACAACTTCTAGGTTAAGGTCTGCCTAGAGTACACTTGCATTTATGCATGTCTTTGATAATGTCGCCTTTGGGCAAACATTACTTAATTCCTGCTAACAATTTTCTATGTCTTTGAATATAAGACAAAATCTTTGAGTTGTAAACCTATTACAGTAATTTTAGATTTTACCACTTTGGTGGGTTCCATCAATTCCACTGCAATAGCTTACAACTACACCTGACAGCTTAAATTTGTGGGTTATTTAAACATGAACTAAATATCAATTTACATGTAAAAGAACAAGCATGTAACTGTTAACAAAATAAACATTACAATGCTCAATTATCAATTACTTCAAGAGTGTCAACCGGAACTTCATACTAATCCACTCAAGTTTCTGCAATTACTGCGAGACTTCTTCTAACTTTCGAAAAGTACCGCCATCTTTGGATGGACAGCATCTTCTAGGTTGAGAAATCCCTATTCTGTTTTTCACTTATTTTAACTTTAACCTTTCTTTGATAATGTCACATTTAAGTGAACATTAGCAACTTTGCTACCAATCATTATTCTCTGTCTTTTCAAACAAAGAAGACTTTGATTTGTATTCTATTACAATAAAGTTGAACTTTACCACTTTGGTGGATTCCACCCAATCTTATTGTAATAGTCTACAAATTTATTCCGGTAGCTAAAAATGGGATTGTTTAAGCATGAATAAAAATATTCATAAACAAAAGCATGAACTACATTACCAAGAATAACCAAGTTCATATTCTGATATGCAAGTAATGTATGAGTTGATTTTCTTTTATTTCTTCCAATTAATAGGAAAATCATAAAGAATCATTAACCACCCATACTTGTAACTTATACAAAACAAATTATAAAAGTTGATCAAAACTAGGCTCATAATATATCAAAACGAAGAGTACGAAAAACTGGACTCAACGCAAAAAACCAGGGTGAAAAATTCTTCACCGTTTGCCTGTACGAGCCATTTGAAGTTGCAGAACTAAAAATAGATCAAAATCAATCTAGTTTCCCAAACCAACCGGTTCGGCCAACCGGTCTAATCCGGTTCAGGCATATTGATTCCGAGTCAAAATCCAGGTCAATTGGTCAACAATCCGGTCAACCTTTGACCGAGTCAAACAGAGTTGATCATGAGTTGACCCACTACACCCCGGGTTAACTCGGTAGGGTTTCCGAGGTGACCCGGCGATGACTCGCCGCCGTTTTTTTTTTGAATTAAAAAAAAAATTTCTCTCTCCTCCGGCAGCCGGTTTCCGGCGGCGCGTGCCGGCGCGTCCGGAGGTTTCCGGCAACGTGCGGTATACCGCCGCGACCGTCTTCTCATGCTCTACAACTTTCGTGAAGAAAGTTTTCTCATATGAGATCTTTAATTAATGGTAAAATTATGATTTTCATGATTTGGGACACAAACCCTATACAAAATCAATTTTCCTTGATTCTAACACTGTAAGGGTTGGCTCTGATACCAATTGTTGGGAATTCTTTACCATATTAAACATATGAATAACCCTATAGTGTTTAGAATACAAGAATCATCAACCAATCATAAAAGATTAATCATAGGTGTAGTCCCTAAACCAAGAACAATAAAGTATCCCATCTTAAAATACATAACCATATAGATTTACCATATCTATAATAATCAATGGGACAACCATGACATGAACCATAAATGAGAATAAAGAAGTACCTGTGTCCCATGAACATAGATCATGAACCTCTGTCCCATGTGGTTAAACATTACTCCCATGAAGATGACAATGACGAACTACGCAAGTTGAGTCCTTCTACTGAGATCTTCTGCAGCCTCTTACTCTAGGGTTTCCTTTCTTTCTGTGCACTTGCTCTTGTGAGAAAGCCGTGCTCCCAAAACCAATAAGGCATTAAGTAAAAGTAATGGTTGCAGGGACCGTCAGTATTCTATTTATAATAGAATCCCTAAAACCCTATTCCACTCTCACAATGGAAAGAGCTAGGAGTTTCCTAATCAGAGTGGGTCTATAATTGCTTGGGCCCAATGGATCAATCGGTATCAGTTAAGCCCACATAAAAATCCTAACAGTTCTAACCAGTTATGGACCAGAGCAAAACCAATGAAAATCATTTCTCCTTTAACCAAAACCAAATAAAGAACTGGGGTCGACCGGCCCATTATTTAACGGTCCTTAACCCTGACCCACACACATTGGCCCGGTCAAATAATCTTTTGACCTATGTAATTCTATTATCCTAATTCCTAACATCTATACCAGAAAAAATAAAAAATAAAAATAATAATAATTATTATTATTCTATTATCCCAAACTCAAAAGCTGCAGCAGTTCATGTTCATCCCAATCCGATAGTCTCAACCTATTTGCCATGAACATAATGTGCTGCATAACAGAGAATGATAACAGTTAATGACTTGGCCTCTTCATCTCTAATTTCCCTGTAAATCCTGCGTGTTGAGTATTCTATCTCTAACCCTACTAGTGTTTGCCATATTACTGACTGACCCTACTAACAGAGAAAAGAAAATGGAAGAAAGAAGACAGAATGAGTTTTCCATGGTTAGAACAGTAAAGTACGATAAGGTTATGATAATTACTCCACACACCCAGAAAATGCAAGTTGATCAGGAGGACTATTGTCCACAATTTTTATTCTCCTTTCAAGTGTCGACAACGACGGCCGGCCGGCCAGCGACGCCGGGCTCTTATTCTATTAGATTAGCTTTTGGTAATTTAGTCTTCTCTACTCACCATATACGACTACCTTTACGTGAGCACAGTAGTTAATTCGTCACCGAGCCAGAGCTCGCCGGAGAACTTGAACCAGTAAGGTAGGCGCACTCAGGTGCGGCAAATGTCCCTCTGTGTGCAGTATCTCCACCGTGTTCCGACCCCCAAGGTGGTTCTTCAAGTACGTCGCCACAGATACCGGCACCGATACATCCTTGGCTGTCTGGATGATGCAGCAAGGTACCCTCACCAGCCCAAGAATCCCCCTCAGATCGCTATTAAACACAGACCTGGACACGAATAAAGATATGTCTGGCCTCATATTGAATAAAGTCCTCGTGAATTCCCTCACAACCGCCGGCACATCTGCTCCCACCGCTAATGGAGCGAATCCATTCACCCACGCCTCGTAATTTGCTTCCATCGCCGTGAATACTCTCTCGATCTCACCTCTCTCGAATCCCCCGTGATAATCTTTGTCATTCAAGAACCTGCAATTAATTGATTCGATTTGATTTTAAGTTGATGGTAATTAAATTAGAAAAAATTCATCAATCCATGATGATTCACCTTGGGGAGGCGCCGATGAGGACAAGTTTGGAGAAGAGATCAGGTCTGCGGATGGAAGCGAGGATGCCGATCATGGCAGAGACAGAGTGACCAACATAGGCGCACTTATCAATGCGGAGAGCGTCAAGGATGGTGAGTAAATCGTCCACGTAAGGTTCCAGAGAGGTATAGCGTCGGAAATCGAAGTAGTCAGGGTTGACACTCCCTGCACAAACCAGATCGTAGAGAACAATACGGTAGTTAGGAGTGAAGTAAGGAATGATACTCTTCCATGCCGATTGATCAGTGCCGAAACCATGGGCGAGCACCAGTATCCTCTCCCCATTCCCTATCACTCTTACATTCAGAATCTTCAAAAGATTGTTTCCCATTTCAGATGATTTGTGAAGAGAAGAAGACGAGGGCATTGAAGCTTGAAGAGGGAGTGAAAGAGAAGGGGTACTGGTATTTATATCCATCTCTTGATCAAGTAAAGAACCTCTCTCTGCTAGTCTCCTCTTTCTTCTCCGACAGGACTGTAATTCTTTGGTTTTGGGCTTTAAATGGAGATTGAGCCTACATATCTCTCTCTCTCTCTCTCTCTCTCTCTCTCTCTCTCTGTATTACACTGGGTAATGTTTGGACCACAGAGACGTGGCAACTCTAATTAGACTGCAAATTAGCACATGATTGGGCAATGATGTGAAAGACATTTCCAGTTAAATTTGAGCAGAAATTTGGACTTAGATCTTATTACACCAGAGAGTTTCTAGAAAACTTAGGATGTGTTTGGCTGCCAATAAAATGAGGAAAGAGAAAGTAATAATAGAGTTGTGGCTGTGGGTGGAATCCATAAAAAGTTTCTTCTCAACAAACCCACTCTAGAGAGAGAAAGAACTAGAAATTCAAGTGTGCTTCTGCTTATTAAGTCCATTTAGAGGTGGAGGTGGAATGATGGAGCTGTCACTCGACTCACTCCACAACGCTTATATCTGCACGTACAGTTAGATGATGACGCATGTCCTAACCTAATCGTACGTGAAGCGCTTCATGTACTGAATTGTGTTCCGGCCTTCTTACCACCATCAGCATCATCAAATGTTACCAATTGTTGGTTCTTGTTAAGTGAAGGTGACAAAATGTACGAAACCATGAAGTAGAATCTAGATTAGGGACTAGGGTAAGCATCTGATTCATTGTGTTACACTTTTATTATTGTGGATTGTCTTCGGTTAGTTAAATGTTGTTTTTCTGCTGTGATCTTCTCTCATACTTTTAGAGAAGCTAATTATGTGGCTGACTTGCTAGCTTCTGCTGTGGCTTCTTTGCAGTCTCCTTTTTCTATTTTGTATGAACCCCCTCCTTGTATCAATCCTCTGCTCTTTGCTCATTGTACTGGTGCTTGTTTTCATCGGTAATAAAATGCTTTTTACCAAAAATAAATAAAAAAGTGTTACAACTTTTATTATATATATATATATATATATATATTTTATCATTAGGTTTGAAATTTGAGAAGAACCTCTCCTACGTAACGAAGGTAAAGCTGCGTACCTTTGCTTAGACCTTATAGTAATGGGAGTCTTGTGCATTAGATTACTCTTTTTTTTTTTTTTTTTATTGTTGCTTACATTGTGATTGTAAACCATTAACCATATTGAAGTCCGCCTTACGTCTTTGGTTATAGTTGTACAATTAAAACTACCAACAAAAATAATAAGAGGGTAACCCATAATTATAGGCAAGTCTGTGAACTCAATTCTCGAATTAGTAATAATAGGTAATAACAAGCAACGCAGGGGAAATGCAGGTAATGGTGATAACTGAAGATATAAGATCCAATCAGAAATATTTTGCAACACAAGCATAGGATTGGGGGTGGGGGGGACCTTATGAAAGTTACTTGGTTCCTATATATCCAAATGAAATATAAAAATATAGATATAATATTAAAGAACCATTGATGCTCAAAATCCATTAAAGCATCATTTGTCAAAAGAGGAGAACAAACTTAAAAACAATGTGTACCGTAAAGCCTTTCTATTCTCAGCCTCAACACCCCCTACAGCCCAAACTCTTTAAAGAAATCACATGAAAGAAGAAGATGCCAAAGAGTCTCAGTTTCCTCTTTACATAAAAGAAAATTCATCTAAAGAAAAGAACTTTGTTTATTGTATAATGATGTCATTATTCTTTGCCTTATATCTTTCAAATTATATGGTGATATCATGCATGGCTACGTCAAGAATATCTCAAAAGCCCATGTAAGATAATGCGTATTTTTGAGAATGACATAATGGTGAGTCATTTTCAAATTATTTTGAAAATCTTTTTGTACCCTTAATTTAAAAAACTTGTGATAATTTGATAAACTTGTGATAATTTGATAAGGTCAATCAAAAGAAGATTATAATTTCTCAATTCGCCACTTTCGTGATAACAAAATGCACCAAAAGAATAATGGTCCCTCTCTTTCTTATTGCCTTCTCTAAATAATTGGACATTGAAATGTTGAATTGACAATCACCCAGAAAGATAAGAGATAAAAAGGAAAGATAGAAACACTCCATGTCTCCCTCTCTCTTTTCTATATAAAGGAAAAAGGTACTCTCCCTCCAACTTTGATACATCTCCTTTGATCCAATTGACAGAAACTGACCAGGCATCCCACTACTCTCTAGTGTCACCCATGAAATATTGCTCCTTATCAAGCATAAAACTGAGTTGCTGATTCTATATTGTAACCCAAGGGGTGCTGTGCCACAGTGGGAGACCATCAGGGATTGGTGAGCAATTGGGATTTTTTCACATACAAAATCTTCAGTTCTAACCCATTAACAGTCAAACCAAAACCAACTGACAGATGTGTTTTGTCCGAATGGGTCCAGTCACAAAGTACAAGAGAACTTAACGTATGTAAACATTCGTGTTGGAGCAATATAAATTATTTTGTGTATATGTACGATTAGGATCTAAAAAAGATCGTGAGCATTCTAGAAAAAGATTTATACAAAATAAGGGAGATCACCGCGAGTAATCAAGGTCACAGGAAAGAGAAGCAAAGGGTACAGTTTCTGGACCTTTGGATCACGTGATGAACCTCACCACATGATTAAGGGATTAATAAGCTAATTGGTTCCAAAAATGAGATACAGAACCGGACTAATAAATTAATGGGTAGACTCAGGCACTAGTTTTGGTTCCTAATAGGTTGATTCTGGTGGTGTACGATGTCTTCTATTCCGTCACAGTTTAATTCAGGGAGTACTGATGCAAGCATCTCAATATGCAGGATGACAGTCCCACTAGTCGATTAGCGGATCGTGGGGGTTGCAAAGGGGCAAAACCCCCCGTTTGAATTTTTTATTTGAGAGCAGTTTTGTACTTTTTGGATTAGGGTTTTTCGCTATATATTTGTGGTGAGTGTTTCTTTCTCTGTAATGCCAATAATACTGAGAGGTGTGAGAACGAGTGCTATAATCCTATTCTCAATTAATGAAGCAGGATCTCATCTCACCGAATGTGAGAATGTAGGCAATCTTGCCGAATCTCATAAACATGTGTACATTGTTTTTTCTTATTTTTTTTATTATCTTTTGCATCATTTTAAGGTTGTATTTCTACAAGTTCCAGTCCAATTATAATCCTAAATTGACACCCTTGGCTGTTCATGGCTACATATGTATCTCTTTTCAACTTTCAAATGAAAGATCTCATAACCATAACAATGGAACCTATATAATTCGAAAGAAAAGCAAAAAAGGTTTTGTGCTTTTTCTTTCCTCCTTCCTCTGTCCTGCATATTTTTGGCAGCTAAACTAGCTGTTCAAACAACAAGTTGAGAGTTGAGACAAGGACAGGTGGGGACAAAGAAAGAAGACAATTTTCTTCACTTCCCAGTGCACAGTGCCTAGGCTTTGGATGAGTTTCTGTCCAGACATGATAAGAGCTTCTGAGTCCGTATGACCAACAAAGTTGCCCTGTTTTGTTTTTGGAGATAAAGTCTTCAATTATGAGGTCCCCACTCAACACTATAGCATATTTTGTGAATTCTGAGACGATGACATCCAGAGAGAGAGGGAGAGATGGATGGTACTGTCTTCATAAAAGAAAAGCCAAAGATTTCTTCCTTTGGCGTCTTGAATGGTTTGATGAGTCATTGGCCTTATCCTATCTACCTTCATTGATTCTCCCCGTTTTTTCAACTATTTTTGCCTTATCATCCAACATTGTCCACCTTCTCTAGTTGAATTTTTTTTTTGGGGTGCGTGTGTGGGGTATTTGGGGAGAGGAATTGTCTAAGTTGAAGTTTAACACAATGAGAGAGGAATCGCTAAAGACACTGGCTTGCATTTAATGAGGAGCGAGTGCGAGGTTCACGGGTTAGATGTGAGAGGCCATGCGTAGAAAAATGCATAATTGCATCATGGGTTTATTCTTTTCTCAACATGAGAGAGAGATAGAACATGTTTTCTAATTATGCTTGTCATTTCATAGAAAGATCGCATCGTATATGTGCATCCCATAGCACATTCTCAAGTGATGTGAAATTCTTGTGGTTCTACAAAACTCACCCCTAAAAGCAATAGGAAACCTAAGGTCATATCAACTCTCACCAAATCTCCCTCATAAGTGTGAGATCATTTTGCTATGGCTAATATGGGTTGTAATATGCTATTTGATGCCTAATTTGCAACTTAGCATCCCCATATATAAAATTTGACCATTGTCTAAAATAGATCGGTAGGAAGAAAAATGATGAGAGAGAAAGAGGGAGGGTGGTATGGGAAAAAATTGGAAGACTTGGCACTGACCTTTATCATAAAAGAATATCACTTTTAGTTACAATGATGAAAACCCATAGAGCATGCAGACCCTTTGAAATGATATTTAGGATAAGAATTCCATAATTTGTACTACTCCCTAAGTCTAGTCCACTCCAATATGATTTATTAATATAAAGTATAATATAAATGCTTAATATCATAATTCATAATACTTCTCTAGTCTAGACTAGTCTATTCTAACATGATAAAATATATTTAGGATAAGATTGGCCTGAGGACAGACGGCAACGAGTTGTCGTTGGTGCGCTTTCTAAGCCCCACACATTTGACCAATTATTTCTTGGGCTTAATTTCTCTCAACTTACAATTAAGAGAGAATATCTTTATCCATACCTTCTCTTGGAGAAGATTATTTCAGCACAAAAATGAATATAAAAAACAATGGAGAAAGAAATTGAAATCACAAACAAATAATCACACTATGCAAAGATTTACTTGATTCAATAAGATTGTCTATGTCCACAGTGAGTTGAGATTTACTTCACTATTATTGAAAAATAAGGTAACGATAGCTTATCCTCATACCTCACCCAGTTGATAGGGAATACTTTCTTATAATTCATAACGAATATATATAAATATTTTTTACTAAAATACCCAAATAACCCTAAATTGTGGAACATAGATGAGAAAGGCAAGACAACGTAGCATCTAATCACCATCGGTCACTCTTCACCTACAGTGTACAAAAAACTAAATCCTTATTTCATCTCAAACTTCCTAGGATTTTGGTTGAAGTGGTTGGATAGGATTTGAATGCTTTTGATGTTTTCCAAGTCATGAAATTTTATTTTATGAATATGGGACCTACTTTTATTGTCTTTGTATCTAACCCATTCATCCTGAAGATAATTATGGATAGGCCCTTAAGATGTGATGGCTAGCATTGGTGGTAAGTATATGTTTAATATTATACCACGTGAATTCATGTTATTGGATATCATTGGAGTGCCCTCATAATGTCATTGGATATCCCTCTTCTCATCTCATCTCATAATTTCATTTCAACTTATAAATGATGAAGTGAGATATCTTGTTTCTAGAGGCATACAGCTCACACTAAGGTTAAAATAGAGAAGGGTTTATGAGAAAGTGGCATAAGGAATGCACCCATGAGAAATGATGAAACGATTTTACACATAAGAAATAAAAAAGGATAGGGAAAAGGTTGGGTATGTCCTCGATATCAAGTATGTTAGCACCTATTGTGTCTATCTCTCTCTTTTCTTTTTCTGAAATGGCCCTCATATCCTTCCTGAATGATACTCCATCATATGTTTCTATTGGTGCTATCCGCTAGCATACTTGATATCCGTGGCATACCTATCCTCTCCCAAAAAGATATTTCATATGAAGATTATAGAGCTAGAGAGAGAGAGAGAGAGAGAGAGAGAGAAGGTGCTTGTGTACCCTTCATAGTCATCTCAAGGATAGAAAGGTAAATATTTTGTTTATCTCATAAAAAAATTTATTTAACACAGAATTACGATAGGATTTAGAAAAGAAAAATTATTTTTCTAAAATATAATATAGAAAACTTAAAAGTAATTTTAATTAATTGGGAGAGGGATAGGTATACCGCCGATATCAAGTATGCTAGCGGATAGCACCAATAGAAACACATGATGAAGCATCATTCAGGAAGGATATGAAGGTCATTTCATAAAAAGAAAAGAGAGAGATAGACACAATGGTGTTAGCATACTTGATATCGACGCCATACTCAACATTTTTTCTAATTTTAAATCTCCAGATATTATTTTCACAAAAAAGTTATGGTAAATTGATCACTAGTGTACATTTGACTTTGCACCCATGGAGGATTCCACATGTTATTCTCTCTCACTTAACCATGCCTAATATGCTTGTTTGTCACATCCAACAGGAATAATATATATATATATATATATGAGAAAAGGACAGATAAATATATATAATGGCGACAAACGGAGACATGGGAAATGCAAATTTCCCTTAAAAGTAAATTTCTTAACCCTTTCATGTTTTCATATTAAAATCCAAGTAATGTAGTTGAAAGGTAAAGTGAAGTTTTATCATTTTATAAGTAGTTATTTAATTTTATTTTTTTGGGTAGAAATCATTTTATAAGTAGTTAAGTTTTGATGATGCTTGAAATCCTTCCACATATGTTTATCAAAGAAGAAGAACAAATAATAATAATAATAATAATAATTAAAAAAAAATCCATGCTTATACACATTTATTTGTAAAAGCATAGATATATTGACATTGTGGGGAACTTTTCGCCATATATTGTTTTCTTGTTCTCAATGTTTCTTTTTCACACCAGCACTTGCCCTTCACCGCATTTTGATTAGATCAAGGCCTATAGATGTCAGTCCATCAACCAAATCCTGTGACTTTAGCTGCACATTGACGACAACATATGGTAATAATCTACATGTTACCCCAATTAACGCTGAATTTGATCCCAAGATTAATGAAGGTGGAGAGTTTGATTTTTTTTCCATCCTTGAAATGATAGTAGTAGAATAATAGTAAAATAATAAGTGTGATCCAATGGACCCCTTATGACTCTTTATTAGAATGAGGAATCAGATTGATCGAAAGTTGAAACCAGCTGGAATATATTTAACAATAACAGAATCGGTCAGAATCAATCAAATCAATCATAATCGACTCCGGTCCAAATCAGCTAATTAGACTAATCTGATTCCGGTTTTTTGAAACAGTGGGTACTGGGTAGAGCATATGGAAGCCACAGGTTGTCCCTGTCTCCCTGAAAAGGCCCTAAGAAATCTAAGGTACAGATGAAAAGATAAGATTAGAGACGTCCATCTCTTCAATTGGAGACCTGTGGCTTCTGGCTGCACAACCATTAGTTTCTCCTGCTTGCGTGAAACACGAGCCCCCACGTATTCAGATCCAAGGCTTAATTGGTGGGTGTGGATTTGCTCCACATTATCCATTCAATTCACCCTTCTATTATATATGTGTGTCAAATCGGTCTGTTTGGTCTGACCATGGGCTTGGAGATCTTCACCCCTTGTCAGACGGCCGGGGCTGAAAAGCCCAGCCCAAGCCCTATTGGGCTCAAGGAGTCTCTTCCTCATCTATAAATAACTCTATCAGCCCATTTTTCATTCATTAAAACATCGGTTTAAATGGTTCGATATGGTTTAAATACTTTTTTTTTTTCTGGATAAAAACGGATTGTTATTCAAAAAAATCGGATAAGGAGGAACTCCTGCCGAGATATTAGTTATTTACAAGGAAAGGTGGGGGTTGAATCCACCAAGTATAAGAAAGACAAAATTTAAGAGCATCACTTGCAAGGAAGTGGGCTTTCCTATTAGAACTACATGGAATGAAACAAAAAAGAACCGAAACAAAATCAAGAGAAAATACAAAAATATCATCAATTGTTTCTAAAGATACCCAATCAAGAGAGGTAGAGATGTCATTCAGGGCTTGGATAAGAGGCTGGCAATCATAAAAGATCAACAAAACAAAGAGCCCCAAACTTTTAGCTAAGAGAAGAGCATCACAGACTCTTTCAGCTTCCATGACTGCAGCTGAATAACCCGAACCAGATTTGCATTGTGCTCCGATGAACATCTTTCCCTTGTCATATATAATTGCACCTCTCGCACATTTCTAGGAGTTTGATAGTCATGCTCCATCAACAAAAGCAAAAGCATTGTCTTGCGGTTTAAATAGTTTAACTATATGGTTTCACTATTTTGGTGTAAACGAATCTATTGAGTTTAGATAAACGGTTTTAAATTGGTTTTTACACCTTTACATATGATGCAGGAGCTGCACTCATTGCATTTGCCAAATTCAGCTAAAAATAAACAAATAAGATGGTTAATTAGCAAGTTTAAAGTCTCTTAATTTCATACCAGGAGAGGATCTCTCGCAAAACCAATGTAAGAAGGAATCTCCATCCCACATCAATGAGGGTTTGGTGAATGAAAAGGATCCACATAATCAAAATAAGAGATAGAATATCACTGTGGGTCCCAATGTTCATTATGTGAGAGCGTGTATATTGGAATCTGTACTTTGACGCTATATGTTTTTTTTTTCTTTATCAGAATTATAACAATTCTGAGTATTTAAAATAAGGCAAAATGGTCGCGGTACGTGTAAAAAAATAGGAACGCGGAACGTTTGAAGCTCGGTGAATGTTCACGTAAATGATATGATTGACATGTGTGAAATATGTTAATCCTGCTTAACAGAGTTGTAAACAGTTACAACTCTGTTTAATATTATTAATATTTAAATAAATAAATAATAAAAATCCCAATATAAGCGGACTCCTCATTTCATTCCACTTAGAAATCTCCATCCTCTCTTTCTCTCTCTACTTGCTTCTTCTTCAAGATTGTTATTTATTTCTTCTTCCTTTTTCACCGCTTTCTAGTCTAATTGAAGTTTTGTTTACCAATTTCAGTGAAGATTTGCATACATGGTAAATTCTTATAAATTAATAATATCTACCCAACAAGTAATAATAAAATCCTAGATATTCAACAGCCTTGTTTACTTTATAAATTCAAATTTGTCTTTTACCATACATACAAACTTTACTGTCCAAATCCATTCCCTGGTGATTAACATGTAAACATGGTATTTGGATATATGTGGCCAACTCTCTCATATGCTCAGTGTCTGAAAATAGTTATGTTGATTTTTTTTTTATCTCATCCTATTTTGAGAGAGAGAGAGAGAGAGAAAGAGAGAGAATTGAGATTTCCCAACAAAATCAAAGGAAGAGTCCACTTATTTATTTATTTATTTATTTATTTATTTATATAAACAAATATTAGACAAATTAAGTAACCACATCCGTCATCTCTCCACCCTAAAAACTATGAATCAGTTACAATATAAAAAACTAATAGATGGTTTAGATTAATCTAAACTTAAATGGACGGTTAATATTAAAAGAAAATGAAAATAAGATTGCAATACGTACGTCCTGCTACCACTCGCCCTTAAAAGAAAAAAAAATGGTCTAAGTTCATGTTACCGAAACGGGTATCGTTTAGTTCCGAAACGGATGCCATATGGACCACATCCAATATATATCGGTTCATATAGATTGGTTCTGCCCTAGAAGATATTTTATATATCACTATCATTTTTAACTATGATTTGTACAGTTTCACTTCTTACGGGAAGAAAAAAGACGAGGAAAAAACAGTAGTGCCTCTTCATGATAATGAAATCTAGTTGGCATTTAAGTGGTACTTTGTCAATTCGGACCCACTTTAAATACGTCTTCCGTGACATTAATGTATACATGATGAGTATTTGATTGAATTTAACGCTAAAATTTAATGTGATTAATTTAATAATTTCTTAGATACCCAGAAATTATCATTCATCCCTCCAAACATTTAAATAATAATTTGAATAAGTATTCTTAATATACAAATAAATATCAACCCCGATTATTTTTAATTTATAATTACAAAATAACCCTTATAGTTAATGTTATTAAATACTAATTAGGATAGAATATATTTCTTGGTAGAATTAGGATTAAATAATCGTGTCTAGGCAGTGTTGATTAAAGACTATTCTTTAAAGGCGATGGAGATATTGAACGACACAATATTGGTAAGTATCATACCGATACAATTGAAAATAAAAAACCAATATGACCAGTTCGATAGAAAAACCTAAATTCATAGTTTAAAGGCAAATATTGTGTTTAAGTCGGGCGTGTTAAATAGTGGTTGGCCTTGGTCTGTCCAGTAGGGGTGTAAGTTCGACCTTGACTACTCGAACATGTTCTGGCCCGCTTTGAGCCCGAACAGTGCTTGAACTAAAACTTCTAACCCTGAAGGCAGATTAGGATTAAAAAACACTAACCCTGGGTCCTCATTAGGCCAAGCCTAGGCTCCAATCCAACCTTGATTTTACCCATGATTTATATAAATATAATTTAAAACTGTCATTCTATCATTTTATTCACAATAATGAAATTTAGATTCTTATTTTAAGGTGTCTTGAACTTTTATTATTATGTTGCACTTTAATTTTAATTATGTATTAATCATTTGGTCTTCTTTTCTTTTTTTTATTTTCTTTACAAATGATAAAATCAAGATCAATCAAGGTTAATTTGACTCTAGCAAAAATTAGAGCATTCTGACCTAAATAGGATCGATTAACACTAAGTTGGATTGATATGAACTCGACATGGTAGACTCTCCGCATGAACCTGACTAAATTGAATTGATTTTACATTGAAATTTTGAACCTAACGTTGGATCAGAGTTTTAAGGACCTCGGCCCAAAAGAAAAAAACCTCTGGTGTGCTAAGGGCTAGGGAAATTCTTTTATGCGTTTAAAATGGCTGTCTGATTCTGACTTCCCAGTTCAAATGGTCAACAAGAGTTTCCCACCATTTGCCATTGATCTTCGTGGCAAATGCTTATGGCGGTCAAACACTTCTGCGGTCTTCTATGTCCCGTGTGAAAAATATTATAAAAAGGGGGAAAGAATGAAATATCTGTCTTCGTGCTGACCACACGACTGCGGCCTATAGTCCCCACTTCCCTTCCAACTCCCAAGGCCCCACTTTCCCATCTTCACAGAGAAACTGGGCTCCACAGTCCAAAGTCAAGCAACCAATACAATCGAAGAAGCGTGGTTCACACGGTTCCGACCATAATTTCACTCACGCGGGAATGCAGTCATTCAGGACGCGTTCCTAACCCATGTAGGAGTCGATGCATGTAGCAATCAATGTTTAGGTAGATAGAAAACCTTAGGCAGTGTTTGATAGTCAAGAGAAAAAAGCAGAAGAAAAGAAAAAATACATTTTTTGTACCCTTCTTTTTTTTATATGAAAAATTTTTCATTGTAATTGGTATGTTTTCACTTAAGAAAAAAATTTTGTTTTTAAAATTCAAAATTCTTTATGATAATTGTGAAGTTTTTTTTTTGTTAAAAAAAAATCTTACAAAAAATACAAGAAAACATTAGAAAATATGAAAACATAATAAGACAAAAAATAAATTATTACACAATGATTTCCTATGTGTCTATCTTTCTCCTAAAATTCAAAATCTTTTAGAAATTTTTTAAATTTTTTTCTTTTTTTTTCTTTTCCTTTCTTGGTAACCAAACATATGTACTATTTTTATTTTCTCACGATTTCATTTATTTTCTTCTTCTTTTTTTTTTTTTT
>NC_056559.1:8008503-8097249 GCF_013358625.1 Macadamia integrifolia
CCAAATTGTATCATATAATTAGAATCACTTTCTACAATGTAATTTTTAATATATAATTGTAGATTCTAGTCTCTCTCTCTCTCTCTCTATATATATATATATATATATTATTTTTTTTATAATATTCTTATCACCTAAACACAATCATGGGCTATGTTGGGAATAAGACAAGAGTTGTTTTCTTTTCTTTTCTTCCAAACAGTAAAATTGAAAATTGGTAAGAGTGGTATTCTGCCAAATAAATGAGAAAAGTTCGTACACTATATAAATCGAACATTTGTTTGCTTTTGACCCGGTTTCCGATCAATTTCCCAAAAAGTTCGTGGAAGAGGAAGAACAGTTCTCTTGGCTCTCTCTCTCCCTCTCTCTGCTGGGGGCAAGGTCTCAACAGTCGTTTTTGAACAAATTTCGGATCATAATATTTATCAAACCATTTTTCATCATCTTAGCTTTTCACTTTTTCTTTTTCTTTTTCATTTTCCTTCTTCTGATTCTGAAAAAGACACAGATTCTGGAGTAAGATACTCGATAGTGCTTTCCTTCCATTTTCGAAGAAAGAGGGCAAAAGCGCGTGTACGCGTAATGCTTTTGTATTTGATTCTCCACTTACTCTTTACTTGACTGAGGTGAAAGAACGCTTCAATTCCGAACAGCTGAAGTTGCATTACATAATTAAGAAGAATAAGAGTAGAAGCAGAAGCAGACGCAGAAGCGGAAGAAGAAAAATAAACGATGGAGAGCTATCTAAAACACAACTTTGGAGATGTGAAGTCTAAAAACTCGTCGGATGAGGCGCTTCAGCGATGGAGAAATCTCTGTGGAGTTGTTAAGAATCCCAAGCGGAGGTTCCGCTTCACTGCCAACCTCTCCAAGCGTGAGGAGGCCGAGGCTATGCGGCGTACTAATCAGGTTTCTTTTTCTTCATTTGTAGTTTTATCTGTGGCTCTTTAATTTCTTGTCTGATCCGGTCTGATGGATCTATCTCCTAATAAATTGAAAACGTAATCTTTGTTTGAAAACAAATACTATTATTTTTTTTTTTCTGCGACTGGCCTCACAATTTACTACGGAAAAGAATGTAACGGATCCATTGTTGCATTTGCAAGTTCGGTCTTGTTCTACAGAAACAAGAGATATACAACAAGGACAGAGAGAGAGAGAGAGAGAGAGGAAAATCGACTTAATAAGTGTCTGGCGTCTGAATAGAGTTGACTACTGGAAAGGTCTCTTTCACGACAGAATGATTTTGAGGTTTGGTTTTAGAGCTGGGAAGATTTTATATAGTTTGATCTATTTATTTCCTGGATTTAGTTTTTAATTAGAAATAAAATCAGAATCAAAGGTCTTATTAGTAGTAGATTTCTGGAGATGAAGAAACCTTGGGAAACAGAATTAAGCAACAAATTTCAAGACATGTATATGTAGATTTTTTTTTTTTTTGTTTACTAACACTCTGAAATTATACCAATACATATGAAAATGGAAACTATAGTCCTCGTGTTCCCCAATCCTGTGTTGGGGATTTGCCAAGTCTAACTCCTTCTAGGGGCATCCTTCTAAGAATAGACAGGATACCCCTGGACTGGTTGGCGCATCTCTAGTGACCTTTCTTGCATTCATTTATGACTGAAAATCTCTTGTGTTGCTTATTGTAGGAGAAATTGAGAGTGGTTGTTTTGGTATCTAAAGCAGCACTTCATTTTGTTCAAGGTAAGATTAATCAGAAGTTGTCAAAATTTAAAGTCTGTTTTGATTTTGTTTCTCTAACTTAATTACCTGTTAAATGTGTTCAGGCCTTGCATCTTCCGGTGAATATACTGTCCCTGGGGAAGTTAAAGCCGCTGGGTTTCAGATTTGCGCTGATGAGTTGGGATCCATTGTCGAAGGCCATGATGTGAAGAAGCTGAAAGTCCATGATGGGGTGGAGGGTATTGCAAACAAACTCTCCACATCAACCAAGCATGGTCTTACCACCTCTGAAGATTCACTTAACCGCCGGCAAGAGATTTATGGAATCAATAAATTCACTGAAAGCCAAATGCGGAGTTTCTGGGTTTTTGTATGGGAAGCCCTTCAGGATATGACTCTTATGATCCTTGCTGTATGTGCTGTTGTGTCCTTGATCGTTGGCATAACAACGGAAGGATGGCCAAAGGGAGCCCATGATGGCCTTGGAATAGTTGCAAGCATTCTCTTGGTTGTATTTGTCACTGCAACAAGCGACTATCGACAATCTCTTCAGTTCAAGGATTTGGACAAGGAGAAGAAAAAAATATCAATTCAAGTTTCAAGGAATGGGTACAGGCAGAAGATTTCAATCTATGATCTACTTCCTGGTGATATTGTGCATCTGGCAATTGGTGACCAAGTCCCCGCAGATGGGCTTTTTGTCTCTGGATTCTCTGTGTTGATAAATGAATCCAGTTTAACAGGAGAGAGTGAGCCTGTGATTGTGAATGCTGAGAATCCTTTTCTGCTGTCTGGTACCAAGGTTCAAGATGGGTCGTGCAAGATGCTGGTGACAACCGTTGGAATGAATACTCAATGGGGAAAATTAATGGCTACCCTTAGTGAAGGTGGAGATGATGAGACCCCATTGCAGGTCAAACTGAATGGAGTGGCAACCATCATCGGTAAGATAGGCCTGTTCTTTGCTGTTGTGACTTTTGCTGTTTTGGTGCAAGGCCTGTTTAGCCGCAAGCTACAAGAGGGAACCCACTGGAGCTGGTCTGGAGATGATGCCTTAGAAATGTTGGAGTACTTTGCTGTTGCAGTTACCATTGTCGTGGTTGCAGTACCTGAGGGGCTGCCTTTGGCTGTCACTTTGAGCCTTGCCTTTGCCATGAAAAAGATGATGAATGACAAAGCACTTGTCCGTCATCTTGCAGCTTGTGAGACAATGGGATCTGCCACAACCATCTGTAGTGACAAGACTGGCACACTAACTACTAACCACATGACTGTTGTAAAAGCATGCATCTCTGGGAACATCAAGGAAGTGAGCAGCTCTGAGGAGGCTCCTAGCTTATGCTCTGGAGTCCCTGATTCTGCTGTCAAACTGCTTCTTCAATCCATTTTTAATAACACTGGGGGTGAAGTTGTAACTAACAAAGATGGCAAACTTGAGATTTTGGGAACACCAACTGAGGCTGCTCTTTTGGAGTTTGGCTTGTCCCTTGGTGGAGATTTTCAGGCAGAACGGAAAAGGTCCAAAATTGTAAAAGTAGAACCATTCAACTCCGAGAAGAAAAGAATGGGGGTACTGATGGAGCTTCCTGAAGGAGGTCTCCGTGCTCATAGTAAAGGTGCTTCTGAAATCATTCTTGCTGCTTGTGACAAGGTTATAGATAAAAATGGGGAGGTTGTTCCCCTCGATGAAGCATCTAGCAGACATCTCAAGGATACAATTGGGCAGTTTGCCGGTGAAGCTCTTCGAACCCTATGCCTTGCTTATATGGAAATGGGAAAAGAATTCTCTGATAAGAATCCTCTTCCAGCCACTGGGTATACATGTATAGCAATTGTAGGTATCAAAGATCCAGTCCGCCCTGGAGTCAAGGAATCTGTTGCAATTTGTCGATCAGCTGGTATTATTGTACGGATGGTTACTGGAGACAACATAATCACCGCGAAGGCTATTGCTAGGGAATGTGGGATTCTGACTGATGGAGGCATAGCCATTGAAGGTCCTGAGTTTCGAGAAAAGAGCGAGAAGGAATTGCTCGATCTAATTCCAAAAATTCAGGTACTTCTAGTGTTAGTCAGTCTACCTCATTCTCATTCAGTTTACTTGCTTTTGTGAGGAGTTTGCATCTTACAAACTCTGACTTTTGTGTGCCCAGGTGATGGCTCGATCTTCGCCATTGGATAAGCATACCTTAGTGAAGCACTTGCGCACCACACTTAATGAAGTTGTTGCTGTGACTGGTGATGGCACAAATGATGCTCCAGCACTTCATGAAGCAGATATTGGACTTGCAATGGGCATTGCTGGAACTGAGGTGACTTCCTCCACTCCCCAAGAAAAAAAAATTCTAGTAGTCAGCAATTGGAAAACTGAAAACTGGTTTTAACTTTTTTGTGGATTAAGAACCTTTAGAGCTGTGACTTATGCATATCTATTTACATAACTCATTTGCCTTTATTTTGTCTTGAAAATATATCCTGAATTGAAAACTACTTATTTGTATTTTCTTAAGAGCACTTTATTTGTTCAGTAAAGCTGGGGATTGGTGACTCTACCTGGTAGAGCTGTCAACAGGTTGGATTTGAATTGTATGAATCCTGAGTCCATTCAAATCCAATCTGATTTGATTATTCAATATCTTATTGTTGGTCATAAAAACAAAAGGTTTATGGGACACAATGTACACTCCTTGACAAAGAGGAAGGTCATATTATGCAATATAATAGTTGCCTATGTAAGGAAGGTCGCATTATGTAATATAATAGTTGCCTATGTAAGGGTGCATTTTTGCATCTAATTGTTTCCCTTTTTCTTTTAGGAGCATGGTTGTTCTTGGACATATCATGGTTAATTTTTATCTTTTTAACGGAAGCTTATTCACAAGTAAAATTATTGAAAAAGGAAAAAAGAAAGTCACTAAAATCGTGTTCTCTATTTTCAGGTGGCAAAAGAGAGTGCGGATGTTATCATTCTGGATGACAATTTCTCTACAATTGTCACTGTGGCCAAATGGGGACGATCCGTTTATATAAACATTCAAAAATTTGTACAGTTCCAACTGACTGTCAATGTGGTTGCACTAGTTGTTAATTTTTCTTCAGCTTGTCTGACTGGTAAAAGAAAACCCATGTCCTTTTCATGTTGATTTCAAATATATATATATATATATATATGATTCAAACTTAGAATTTCCTCTGGCATTGCATCTTTCAGGAAATGCCCCCCTCACAGCTGTTCAGCTTCTCTGGGTGAACATGATCATGGATACACTTGGAGCACTTGCACTCGCTACAGAGCCTCCTACTGATGACTTGATGAAAAGATCACCAGTTGGAAAGAAAGGCAATTTTATCAGTAATGTGATGTGGAGGAATATCTTGGGGCAGTCTTTGTATCAGTTCATCATAATATGGTATCTTCAAGTGCAGGGGAAAGCATTATTTCGTCTTGAGGGCCCTGAGTCTGATCTGATTTTAAACACGCTGATTTTTAACTCATTTGTCTTTTGTCAGGTAAGTTCAAAGTTTAACACTCTTAGTTCTTTCATGACCATGTCTCTGTGCACTATTAGGTGTTAGATGTTGAATGGTAGTTTCTCACACACTGGTCTTACGCACAAATGCCTTCAAGAAGTGTGCATCATCCAATCTTTGGCTCATCCATACCCTTGAAAAATTTCTCAAGCTGTGGCTTCAGGCACCAACCCATGCATCATCCATACTGTTAATTCTCCAGGGCACATCTGTCTTGTGCTGCCTACAAATCTAGCCAATAGTGGCAACATAAATTTTGATGCTCAGACAATAATGAATATATGATGAGAGATGAGTGAGCATAGCTAGATATTTTTTTTGGACACAAGTCTCATCTGTTTTACTTATTTCAATTACAACATTCAATTCTCCTAGTCTATTAAGTGTTTTTGTCTTGCTGGAAAAAATGTGTATCCAAACTTTTTTTTTTGTTTCATTCCACAGGTTTTCAATGAGATAAGCTCTAGGGAGATGGAGAAGATAGATGTTTTCAAAGGCATACTGGAGAACACTGTGTTTGTGGTTGTACTCGCTTGCACGGTCCTATTTCAAATCATAATCATCGAGTTCCTTGGTGCATTTGCAAACACATTCCCCCTCACTTTATCACAGTGGTTTCTAAGTGTTTTCCTTGGGTTCCTTGGAATGCCTATCGCCGCTGCCATTAAGATGATCCCCGTGGGGTCTAGTTGAAATGCATACAAGATGATAGAAGATGATTTCTGGCTTCCACGTAAACCAGTTTCAAGTTCCCCTCTTGCTGTAGTCTGCATCAATTGAAAATATGGATCCTCTTAATCATACAATGCTTCATTCTTGGTGACTCAGGCCAAAGAACTCTCTGTTGCTTCAGGATGTCAATTTTTGTAAAGGTTCATCTTGTTGTAACCGAAGCAGTGAACTGAGAGGTTGTAACATTCTTTTGTTCATCCCTTGTCTTGTTATAAAAGTTCTTTTAAGTTCAGTGTAGAAAAGGTTTCCAAAATAATTTGAAAGTTATTTCCATTACATCATTTTTAAGAATGATCATTGTTTTGCACACATTCAATTTTCAAGTCTAATATGGACAATGACATTACTAAATAGAGAGGGAAAAAAAGGGTAAAATAACGCTCTCGGGTGTGAGACCCTTGTGCCAGACACAAAGGGGAGCAACGTGACACCATCACCCCTATAAAATATAAAATATTAATCGCTTGTTGATGCCCATGTGTGTCTCTTCATTGGCATCATGCTCATGGAGCATTTTTTTTCCCCCAAAAAATTAATAAATTTATGACATACAACTTTTTCACTAACTTTGATTATAGGAAGATTTCCCTGTTCATAAGCACCATTTAAATTAAAAACTCAGAGAACCATTCTAACATGAATCGAGCAAAGCCAAAGCCTTAATGTAATATCAAAATCAACCCAAATGATTTGCCTTCCAAATTATTCGCAACTCCTAGTAGTCTGACTAAGCTGAGGTTAAGGGTGTCAAAGTTCAACCCGAATTAGTCAGGCTGACCAAACCAACTGATTCAACCTAAGTTGATCAATCCAACCCTTATCGGTTTAGTTCCATGTTGGGGATTTACAGAACCGATAGAAACTGAATCAAACAGGACTAACAAATGCACCGACACTATTACTTTACTATATACATGTAAACCCAAAACCGGACCAGATCAAACCAATAATAATCCGATTACAATCCTATTGCAAAAACTCGATAAGAAACCAGATTAAATTGGACCGATTTCAAAACCCACCAAACCCAAAAAATTTCTCATCAATTTGATTTGGATTGGCCCAGTAATAGACCTAAACCGATTCAGCCCGACCGAACTGACCGACTAACCCTTAGCTGTGGGACCTGTGGTCCGTCTTGAAAAAACTAATGAAGGGTGAGAACTGACGAGGGAAAGGCTCCAATCTCGCCGAACTCTGCAGGCAAAGTCAAGAATCAAGATACCTTTTTCCAGTTCAGAATTCAGACAAAGAACGCAGCTGGTGAAGGAAGGTACCAGGTGCCAGAAACGATTTGGTACAATACCAGCTAATCTGAGTACGGACTCTCTGGCGTAATGTTCAGGAGATGCCCAATAATCTGTAGCTCTGTTTCAGTTTCAACAACATAGTGGTTGCTGGTCTCACTACTTAACTGGGCCATTGAGACTTTGAAGAGGAACAGAAGCAGAAACAAACGCTAGGAAACAGAATTGTTAATCAAATCCTTAATTCTAACTTGCACTTAAGAAGTCAATTATACGTTCTTAATTCTAAAAGAGGCCTCTGAGTATAAACGACAAGAAGAGAATCCCTGGCTCTGATGTGTCAATATCATGGTAAAGTTCCACTGGCCATCCTTTAGGCCCTCTTGCAGAGTTGCAGTATTCTTCAAGCTTCCAAACACCTGGCTCTACTTTTGATTCCCAGAGACTCAGAGAGAGATTATAGCCCTTCAAGTTCTAATGAAAAAAAAAGAAGGCATTAATTGATGGGTCATGATAAAAAAATTCTCTAAGTCAAGTTGCTTCTCACCCTGATCTATTAACTCATTTAGGTAAACCATTCAGATGTTCTTTTTATTTTTGGTAGAATTCAGATGTTCTTAAGATCACTCAAATGGAACTTCAACGCAGAAAAAAGAAAAAGGAATTACCTAACATATGACCAGCAGAGAAATCCCTATTAGTAATTTGATTCTCAAAAACAATGCTTTGGGATTCTTAACCCCAAGACAGTAGTTAAAAATGGAAAAAGGGAGGGCCCTCTCTCAAAAAGCACCTCCAACCTTCAAAGAAACCCAATCACATTCATCTTTGCATATATTTTGATAGCTAACATGCTACACAGATAAATCAAATCACACAAAAAATAGATTCTTCTTCTTACTCTTTTTTTCTTTACTTTCACCCTTTTGAAAGGAGGCATTTGAAGCATAGCCGCCCCCATCCCCCCAAAAAAGTTAGGGTTACAAGATCTAGATAAATATTCCTTGTCAGAAATAAAGGAAGAAAAAATACAACAAATTGAATAGGTGGGTAAGTAGCAGCATTCATCAATGAGAACACTATTCAGAAATGACTCTTCCATGGCCTTCTGGAATCTGGACCTCTTCCTCCTCCTCTTCCTTGCTTTTGGACTTGGTCAGCTTTCCACAGTAGCTAAATTTTTTCCTTTGTTTATTCAATTTTTCATTTTTCTCTCTTTGATTTCTGTGGACCAGGACTTTGGGTGTTGGAAAATGGAATCTTCAATCAACTCCAAATCATATTCATGAAATGGATTAGAACACTAATCAGACCAATAATCTGATTGAAAAAACAAAACCAATCCCCCATAAAGCAACCCAATATCCATAATGTTGGTGTGATCTGTTGTATTTTCTTTACAGGAGATGCTTCTCATTAGAAATGCCACCACAGTTCTGGCTACAGTCATCAAATCTAAGCCTTCTCCTCTTAGTGCCATCAGCAGAGGGAAAGGAAGAATTCTCAATAACATTGGTAGAGCTTGAATAGATTGGAGAGAGATCTGGAGATAATATAAACTTGGGCATCTCAAATTTCCTCATCTCTAATTCCTGTATTAGATTATAGCAGGAATATACATGCTCCTGGTAAAAGAAAAATAAAAAAACACATCAAAGTTCTCTACTTTTTTCCATTTTATTTTCCCGTCTTTTTCCTTTTCGAACACTGAAATCGATGAAACAATGAGAACAAAAATTTGGGAAAAAACTCACATTTTGAAGAGAACCACATGAAGATATCACACTCAGCTTAAATTCCATGGTTTTTCTTGTCAATCTCTGATCGGTTGCCGCCAATACTGCTGAAGCAGCTATAACAGATGGCCTATAATCCATTAAGCTCATCTCTGTGCCCAAGAAATTACAAAAAAACCAACTTCAACGAACATAATCCATAAAGAAATCAAACTTGCATTGTTCAAGATTACCTTTTGTAATAGCCAACATCAGTTCAACGGCTTTAGATACTAAATCTCCCCGATGAGGCTCATTGCAGAATTTGGTGATGAAGTAATGGACATAAGTGAAAGGAGTGATCGAACCCATCTTCCAGTCTAACGTATTCAAAACCAGAAGCTCCATTCTCTGAATCACCTTTGTTTCAAAATTAAATTCTTCCACACGAAACTCTGACAACGCAATTGCCCTGCATTCCTCCATCTTTGCAGCCAGAGTTAAACACGCCACCGATAGTAAAGCTATCGCCCATGGTTTCCCACTCTGTCATCAACAAATAAAATCAATAACCCACAAAAAAAAAGACCTTTTTTTCTAGAAAAATCATCACGGACAGTTCGTTCCTTACATCAATGGTTCGTTTTGAAAGAAACCGATCAAAATAAGTGATAGACAGAAAAGCTGTTTGGAAACGAAAGCCGAAGAACGCCCGAGTCTGATTCAAAAAACAGAAACTCTTATACCTCAGACAATAACCTGTAGAGGGGGAATAAAAAAAGTAGACCAAAAACAGAGACAATCTGCAAGAGAAGAAGAAATGGAAGGAACGAAACTGACTTTGAGAATCCATAAATGGCATCCAAGCGAGAGCATTTCAACCAGCTCTCAAGTACAATCGAAGACGATCCTTGGGTTTTGCATCCAAAACTGTTCTCTCTTTCAACAAGCATTTCTATATATTCTTTATCGTTTTCTGAGAGAACATAGTTATTTGAATTAAGGAAAACCTCTTCATCGAAGCAAGCTTCGTTTTCTCGGCAGAGAAGACTTGAAAGGGAAATGAAGAGCCAGAATCCCCCATAACTTTGTTTCTCTTCCCTTTCTCTCCCACCCACCTCCCCCTTTCTACATCAAAACGGAAAACCCAAAGTTCTTCGTTAGAGAAGAAATGTTGAAGACCTCCATTGATAATGCTAAAGAAGGAGAAAAATCTGGGTTTGGCCAAGGTGATGAAGATGGTCAAGGGGACGGTTTTGGTGCCGCCAAATTTAGCGGATGTGATAAAGCAGCAAACTGGAGATGTTTTCTAGCGGTTATAAAATCAGTCACAGTCACAGTCACAGTCACAGTCACAGAAGCGCTTAGTTGCTAAATGCCTAAATCTCTTTCCCAATGGATTGTGGCGATATTCTAGTCTCCAGTTAGACTGAGAGAAAGTGGGACTGTGGTAGAGGGGTCTGGGTGACAGGACTGGACTGTAGGAAGAGGGAGAGGTGCGTTGGTAGCCACATTTCCCATTTCTAGGGCATTTGAGGCTTTCCCTCAAAAGCTATAGGCTTAACTGGTCTATGACAATAGTCTGGGTGATACCTTTCCTTATTTCCAATCCATCCCATTCGTGTGAAAAACAACATAATTTGCCACAAGTTTTTAGGAAAAAATTTTTCCTACCCTGGACATAAGAGCCTATGGATTAGGCTTTTTTGATCGATGCTTGTACTCCGCTTAAAATAAAAACTAAATAAAAAAAGGAGAGATTAAGTGGAGTTCAAGGTAAGATCGTAATTTCCGTATGAATACTTGATCCAGACATATCGTAATTCTCGTATGAGTACTTGATTCAGACTCGACATAAGAGGGGGCAAAAAAATCTTTCAGCCCTTTTTAAGTTGTATGTTAGTGTGCTTTTCCTGGTTGGTCATCATACGGATGCAGCAGTCACATGATCATATTGTGATTCTCGATCTAAATTTTTATTTGATTTTGGGGTATTTTTATATGGGTTTTACTTGTGGTGTAACCATGGTTGGTTACATCATGTTAAAAATGTTATATTATTATTGTGTTTTGTTTTATACGTAAAAAGGTTTTGCTTATTGTAATCACTTCCATGTAAATAATAAGATGGTAATAATTTCAAAAGCTTCAATATATAGTCAGAATAAAAAATTGGAATCAAAACGATCATTCAAACATACAACCAAACTAAAAGAATCAATTCGATTTTGATTTTGAAAAGTGAAATTTCATTCAGATGACTCGATTTTTGGTTTTAGATTATGAACCATCGATTTAAATTGAATCTAATCAAATTAAGTGTAATTTGTATAAATCAAACGAATATAAATCATGGGATTGAGTTTTCCTAGGGCCCCATCATGGCCCATCACAACTTCATACATTAGGGGAGAGGGAGGCGGTGAGTGATGGGGGTCGCATTTAGACCGTCCCATCGTTTACCCTTAAAGAAAAACTTTGTCCTAAACCATATTAAATCCTATAATCATGTGCCTTTGTTGAATTGTATGAAATTACCTACGATGTGTTTTATGATGGGTTGCGCACAAAATGTTGAAAGGTACCAAATTTGATATTGTGGGACCATGTCTAGATGAGGTTGTAATTTCGTTCCCAACTTTATTTGTTTCAATTGGTTATTTCTGTTTTAACTAAATTATTGATACAATTTCAAAAATATTTAGTTTAGATTCCATTTAGGGTTGTACATATGGTATCTTAAAATGAATCAAAACCAAACCGAAACTGAGTTGATTGACACTATTAAACAACTTATTGTACTATGCATCTTAAATAAAGGATGGTGTGGACAACATGCTTTAAAAATTTAACACCATTTATAATTATGTGTTTACCCAAAAAAAAAAAAAATTAATAGAAGTCATGGTCATGTGGAGATGGAGAATTTATGAAAGATATTTCTAGTACCATATTGTTTGTAAAACTTACAATCATAATTAGTATTTCTGATACAGTTATATTTATTTATTTTTAACTTAAAAGAATTCATTTTCGCTCCCATTCTAATCGATACTTTCACTTAAAATGTTTTTTATGAGACATAGACTGCAACATCAATGCTATCATATATGGGAATTAAACTTTAGGTATCTGTAGTAGATAATTTTTTTTTTTTTTTAATGAAATCTAATATATTAACTTGGATATTGATAGAAGACATGATTCAGGCAAAGGTATTTTGTAAAGAGTAAGCATATCAGTAATTGGAAGAGAGGACACATATCAGTAATTGGAAGAGAGGACACAAAATCCAACAACCAACAATTTTGTGTCCAACTTTAATGATGCCTTAATTTAATAAGTATTTGGTATTGATATGGTATGGATGCAAGTTTTTTATTTTATTTTATTTATTTTTTTAAGGAAGAAATGATGTTTTGATTCAATATCGGACTTATATAAATTGACATCGGCAATCCATACCCATTTTGAGTAAGGATGTGAATTTGTAATCGAAATCGGTTACCGAAATTGAATCGATTCGTTTACATCAAAATCATAAAACCGTTTAGTAAATGGTACGGTTATGGTTTCAAGTTTCAGGTCGATTACCTAAAGGGGTCGGGTCGGTTTTAACCACAGAACCCGTTGGTTTCAAGCCGAATTGAAACCGTTTAAACCAAACCATTTAAAACCGTTTAAACCAATCCGATCAATCCGTATAACAATTAAATAAAGTAAAGGCAGTAATATGTATAACAATTAACGACTAAATTAAGTATCCATCTTGCTTTGGTATGATTTATTACAATTCAATTCAAGTTTAGATTTTAGATCATGAACTTGTAAACCATATATATTACTATGTTATTATGTTATTATAGATTGGTGTTTTGGCTGAACCACCTGTCATTTTAATATTTTATGATGTAGAAGGTTGGATTTGGATGTTGTATGATATTAGTTCTAAATGTTTGAAAATGACCATGCAAAGAAATAGCACTAGATTATCAAATTAAAACATACCATCATTAATATAGAATCTCTTATTTGTGGTTGCCAATTATTTTTTGATAAGCTTATGATCTTCAGTTTAGAGATGTTTGCAAGTTATAACAAACCGATTGTGAACCGTTTTACAAACTGTATGGAATAAACTGAAACCGAAATTGTTTAAAACCATAAAATCGATACTGTTTAGAAACCGTGAAAATCAAAATCGTTTATTAAACGGTCACGGTTTTAGAAAGTGGAACCGTTTAGTAAATGATGTGGTTATGGTTTTAATCAAATAAATGTGAATCGAATCGATTTGCACTATTTAAACTGAAACTGAATCGATTAACACCCTTAATTTTGAGACTGTGAACAAAATCTCCAGATATGTTTCATTTATCACGTGTAAAATATTGATAAATATAAAAGGTCAAGAGGAATCCATTCGTTACATTACATTGACGAAGGGTTAGAAAATGATATCATTGTATGGATCTCACATGTGGTCCACATGATTAGAAAAGAAAAAGTGTGTCAGAGTGAGCCCATTTACAAATGTGAGAGGATTATAAAGGAATCTACACAAGTGCAGTGTAGCAATCTCTTCCTATGGAATATAAACTAAAAAACTTTAGGAGAGGTCCCTACTTAGTTATGTGGCTCTTGAACCAACGCGAGAACCAATAAAAACATGCACCAGGCCATCAACATGAATGAGATTGATTTGGTAGGGGGTAGGTGGAAATTTTGTGAACCCTTATGGCTACGTGTCAGGTAGACAACTAGGCATTTTTCTTTTTCTATAACTTTAGATATTAGTTTTGTTGGTTGGAGAACCCAATTAGATTAATTAAACCGTACATCCAATTGGGCCATGTGAAAAGTAGAATGAGGAGCTAAAATTGGGTAGACAGAACTTGATATCCCTTGCTAAATTTCAAGTTTTAACATAATAAAGTGGCATATTTAGTTTATTTTATATGCGAATTTACAATAAATTTGATTTTCTATTGTGACCATTTTCTTCCGAGTGATCTTAATTTCATCATTTGGGAGGACAAAACTGATTTACCTTTATTTAGAATTTAATCTCTCCTGAGTTGGGTGAGACGAGTTATGTCCCCGCCTCCCCCTTTTTTTTATTATCAGTTTCATCAGCAATATAATTCTAGGGGCTTCCCCATATCCCAAAAAATATACAGATTAAAAGAAAATTCTGTTAATTAAGTGATAAAATAAAATATTAACTTACTTTTTTGTAACATATTGAAAAAAATTCAGGACTAGAGAGAGAAAGTGCATGGAGATACATAAAAAACTGCCTATTATTCAGGACTCGGAAGAATACAGATCCCCAATCCCCATTACTATTTACACAATATATATTGATGTCTTGCCCTCACTGTCACTGATCATCCATCCAATTCCAATATACCATCCAGGTAGGGACCCAGCCCAAAGCCAATCAAATCAATTCGTTATTGGTTCAGAAATAAATTAGCATCCTAGTAGTATTTTTTTTTTGGTAATGCATCAAAGTAGTATTAATTCATTATAAAAGTTGTGCTTTCATGAACTTGTAAGGCCCTAAGTGGGTCCCTATCACAGATAGGCTTCAAAGAGAGTGCGCCCAACTTCCGCGATCGGCCCACTTCACTTCTTGAGTACAACACAACACCACGCGAAACATAATTGAAGGGAGTGGAGGGTGGAGCGCGCATCACTCCCGCAAGCCCTACATTTATCCCATAATTAAAGTCTCTCATTAGGGTGAGAATTGAGACTTGAGACTTGAGACTTGAGACTTGAGAGGAAGGATGAGCTCAAATTCGTGAAAGTTCGATCATATATGACAATTGTATCTCTTTTGACCTTCAATTTCGTATATGACATCAAGTTCTATATTTAGCTGTTAGCCTTCGGACTAGTATCATTGCTTGCTTTGCAATTAGGCTAAGGCAAAAAGAGGGGTTTTAGCTTTTGCTGCTTTAGGGTGATATAAATATTCTTATTTCTCTCTCGAACATATGATTGGTGAATCAAACCAAAGTCTATTCTCTTTATCGCTTGCTGGAACATTACAATTTTTAGCTATTGGGGTTTTTGAAATCAAAGACTACGAATGTAGAATTGTACGATTGTATCCCTTAAGCTTTGAGCTTTGATTGATGTATACATTGACGCTATCTTTTCCTAAGAATTGAATTTCTTAGGAAGGTCGAGTGTTTTTGAAATTGGTGGCTGGGTGACCTTGACATTTTCCTTGCAGGGTAGGCAATAAGGACATATGGTTCTACACCCATCTTTAAGCTAAGGCATAAGGGTGATTGTAGTCAAGTTTGCACATCCGAGCTAGGTAGGCTGTAGTAGGTTCATAGACCAAAGAAAAAAAGGAAGAAAGTAAGTTTAGAAAGTCATGACCTTATCTTTACAACCAAACGATCAGTACGTAAGAGGAGATGGAAAAGAGATGGGAAAGAAGTCCAACCTCCAAGGACTCGAGAGAGAGAGAGACCCAACTTTCCTGGCCTTGTCATAAAACAAGGGAATAGTAACTCTAGTAGGGAATAGAGGTAGTTAGGATTTGGTGGTAAGTGATGACTGATGAGGGTTGGAATAAGGGAGCAGTGGGAGTTCAGGTCTCTCATATGATTGAGATTAACTGGCACTTTAAATTCCTAACCCATTTGGTGGCTGCGACCATCTGTAGGTAGTTGTTATACATAATTTTTCAAAAAAAAATATATATATATATATATATCTTTTAGGTTGATGTTTTCTGTAGGGAGTGCGATTATTGCACGTTCACAAGGGTACATGGTCAATCGTTTTACCTTATATGTGTCTGGGCACAAGTGTCACATTGCCCTTAAAAAAGAATTGATCCTAAATAAAGTTTTGAGAAAAAAAAAAAGTAGTAAGATTATAGAAGGAAAAAATTTCATTCATCTTGATGCCTCGACACATGCTCTCATTGGCCCTCGCATTAGTGTAGGGCCTCACGGTAGAGCAATGATCTCTTACCCTCAAATTTTGGGTTTTTTGTCCTATCTAGCATATAACCTATATTAACGTTTTTTTGTATCTATCTCTTTCCTCCCACAATAGAAAATACACATATCATATTATTGAAGGGAAGAAACTGAAGAGATAAAAACATGGAGGTGCTAGCAAACGCTATGCAACCGATGAGAGTTCTTTTTCCATAAAATTTTACTTTCTTGACCAGAAAAAAATGCTGACTTTTTGGTCAAGTTAAAGATTCTCACAGTTCACACACCAAGGGGTCATATTAGGCTGCCAAGCGGCAAGGCTTACTTTGCATTCCTAATGTTTGACAAAAAACCATTGACTCCTTCAAGCTTCCAATTTCAAATTTCAAAGCCCACTGGGGCAGAGTGTTCTCACATGGGTCAGTCCCTCTGAAGAGCCCAACAACTCTCCCAAGTCTCAACCCTCGGAAAGAAAAAGCTAGTCAATGTGGACAAAATAGGCACCCACTGACCCTAACCCTGACCCCATCACTTCCAGTAACAGCTAGTTCTGGCCCCTCTATCCGTGCATGGTCCGAACCCGACAACCACGGGCCATGTACCCTCTTGTGGTCTGGCGTTTCATCACGAAGCCAAACAGTGATTACTGACGACATTGTTGGACAAGGGCATAAGGCCCACATTTCACGGGCCCAGTTGTCTATGAAGACCTTGCTTTACCCAAATCCATTCTTTGATTGCTCTGCTTTCTCTGCGACAGTGAACCAAATAGTTGTCGGGGAACATGAAATTTAGATGGGCCATTAATTGCATAGTTTTACAATGGGCTTGATCCTACTTGGCCCAAATTTAGGATACCGGCAGTCCTACAGTAATGGTACTGAGTCTATTGACCGCACGGGCTGATTTCATCGTTGGGACGTAATGGGCTAGTCCACTACAGAGTGATAAGTCAGGGCCCACATCTGATCCACACGCGAGATGTCGAACTAAGGCTCTCTTTGGTATGATTTCTATTTGTATTTTTTAAACTATTTTTTATAAATTATTTGTGACAATAAATAATGGATCACAAATAGTATTCGCTTGGTTACTGTTTATAAAATAGATTATATAATGAGAAAATATGTTTCAGTTTTCACCTTCAACTTTGAGCTTTGAGCGTGAGAGATGATAGGATTTAGGATTTTTTATTACAAAAATATAAAACATATTGAAGTTATATATTTACTATTGATTTTGAGTAGTTTAGCACACATGCTCATTTAAGGTAGTAAAAATCAACATAAATGATTTGTTGCCATAAATCACAAATAACTTTAGAGTAATCTGTGATTTGTGATGTATTCTAATTTATTATAAATAGAAATAA
This sequence comes from Macadamia integrifolia, assembly GCF_013358625.1. Classification (NCBI taxonomy): domain Eukaryota; kingdom Viridiplantae; phylum Streptophyta; class Magnoliopsida; order Proteales; family Proteaceae; genus Macadamia; species Macadamia integrifolia. Next base: position 8,025,761 of record NC_056559.1, read on the forward strand.
GTGCTATAAATTATACCAAACACTTGTAAATATAGAAATAAGTCAAATAAATACAACTATAAATCAAACCAAATAAAGCCCAAGAGAAAAGCAAGAATATACTGAATTTAGGGCCTATCTTGACATGATTTCATGTTTTAAAATCCCTGGCCTAGCTTGGTACACACTCAAGACTCCCATGGTCCACAACATATATTCTAATTAATCTAACTTTTATCTGATGGTAAGAACGAGGATTTCAACCCCCATAAATCGGTCTATACGATGAGAGAACCTAAAACCATATCAATTTGCATCAAATCTTCATCAAAATTGATGTGAGATTAACTTCTCATACAACTGATATGGAATAGTAACACATGAACAAAAGCACAGACTACAAAGGACAAAATAATTTGCTTTATATTCAAAGATGGTTGAAATTTTTGTCAAAGTTTGTAGCTTATAATCACTAAGATAAGGCACAAAGTCCTGTGATTTCAAATTAACCATCGACTCTCTAGCCTAAGATAAGGATGTGAATTTGAAACCGAAATTGTTGATCGAAATTGAATCGTACCGTTTACATCGAGATCATGAGATTGTTTATTAAATGATTTGGTTTTGGTTTTAAAATTGAACCGTAATTCGGTTTTTGTTTTAAAGTTTAAAACAGTTGATAAACCATTAAGCTGATTAACATATACGTTGTACGTTTAGGTCCTTCAATGTTATGTTTACATAAATTTTGATTTAAAAAATGAAGTTTACATAAAATAACTATTAATAAAAGCATATAACAAAAAACAATTTAATTATATGTTACAATTTACATCCATTTCACTACCAATTTTAAAGGTAAAGAAGTTGTTTGGATAAAAAATTAGAAAACATAAGAATATCGTTCAAAATTGTTTAAACCGAAATCATTTATAAATGGTTTCAATTTTAATCTGTGAAACCATTTACTAAATGGTTCAGTTTTGATTTCACAAAAAAAATCTTGCATTGAACCAAATTGAACCATATCATTGGAATCAAACCAATTAACACCTTTAGCCTAAGAGGCCCAGTCTTGTGCATATAGGAATGAATGGCCAAATTCCACTCATTGGTTGTCTAAGTTATGTAATGTTAACACATTGTGAGGCTCAAATTCATCATTGGGGCCATTTGATAATGTTTCTGTCATTTCTGTTTCCAGAAATAGTAGAAACATAAATTTCCATTTAGAGAAACAGAAACAAAATTGAATGTGTTTGATAAGTCATATTTTTGGAAGTCAATAGTAACCAGTGAAAGAATGGTCACGAGTCGTTTCTAAAAACGGTGAAACAAGAACCTGTTTTGCCTGGGTCATTTTTTGAACCATAAATAGGTAGAAATTTTAATTTATATTTCTGAAAATAAGCGAAATAAAACAGTTTTATCAAACGTTTTTTGTTCCGTTTCTATTTATTGACACAGAAATGGTAGAAATGTTTTTTTTGAAACATTATCAAATAGGCCCTTTATGATGAGTAGTTTTCAAGCTGAATCCAATTGGTAGAGGTTCACCAATGGTTTCAGATGAGAGTCAAGAATCTGTTAATAATTTTTGGTGCCAAAGGTCAGACATGGAAAATGCTAATAAATTTTTATTTGATTATAATTTTAATACCTCATAGGAAATGCTAACACTATGGAATGCCTTAAAAGAATTTTACAAACGATTATATCATTGTTCACATAAGCTTTGGAAGATAAAAATAAGATTGGAAAAAATTAAAAGTCACAAGGTACCCATTGAAGGGTACCTAACTTTCGTGCAAAGGTTTTTTCGCACTGGAAATATTTTTAATTCATGATTTCTCAAATATAAATATAAAAGTTAGAAAATCAGGTTTTTGACTTACTCATCTTTTAGAAAACTTGGTGACCTAGCGTGTGATCAAACCTACTCGTGTTTTTTATTTTTAAATATATATAAATTAATAATAAAAAAAATACATAACATTATAGAAAAAATATTAAAAAAATATGAGAATCACATATCCTTAAATTTTGTACTCATACCATTACAAACATGTTCGATAGCCAAGTTGTCAACTATCTTGGTCTTTTTTTATTTTTCTTCATATTTTTTATAATTCTTTCTCATTGTTTTTTTTTTTAAATTTATATTCTCTAAATGTTTTAAACATAAAATGTAAATATTATTTCCACTATGTAATCATTATTTAATTTTAATTTAGTTTTCTCGTATGATTTTCTCTTCTCTTATGCATGCGTTTGTCGATAACGTGCAAAATGTCTCAAGAAATTTTAAAAACTATTTTAAAAATATTTTATTACAAGATTTCTCTAAGTTTGTAATTCTATTTGTTTATTAAAATATTATAACTTATAAGATAATGAATATTTTTGCTATCTCTTGCCTACGAATCTCTATTTTTTTTTTAAAGAAGTTGACTATTTTAGAGAGAGAGAGAAGTCAAAATAATCAAATAGGAATTTTTTTTTTCTCTTGAATTGTAATAAAGAATTTATTTTTTTATTACACAACTATTACATTTGTTGATTTATGGAAAAAAGAACTATATAGGGGAAAGGGGAAGTAGGGACAAGGGCATCTTTTCACATCCTGCTCTCACTTCCCATGTATCTAGGCATGGGAATGCAAGCAAGCAGAGTTCTCTCTCCTTGATTTATTTACACAAAAATAACGTAATCAATTATGTATTTAAACAAGTAACTAAACTTTGAAGTTGGGAAAAGATTTTAAAACATGGATTAAAAACTGAGCTTGGAGGGTTCAATCGAATTTTGATTTGATTTTGTTTAGGATCAATTCAAATTAGTTTTGCACATAAAAAAAAAGAAAAATTAGTTAGATTCCATGTGAGCCTAAAGACGTCCATAAATCACCTACTCTTGAATGGTTTGAATCAGGACCGATCTTGGCTAATTTTGATTCGATTCGATTCCAATTTTTTAAATCGTACCTTAGGGGGAAGAGTACCTTATCCTCACATTCAAAGATTTAGGTATCACTATTAGATCGATTATATCAATCGAATAGTATTGGATCAACATTGACATAATTGGGCCTATTGGCTGATATGATACGGACATACATTTTTAATTAAAAAAACACTATTTGATCCGTTATCGCCAATATGACCTGATAATACCGATACTTATATGTGTTGGTATCGGTATCATTATCACTGGATTTTCCAAAAAAGGAAAATATATTACTGGATTGTGTTCTTCCTATCCACTGAGACGAGACGCTGGAATAGCTAAAGGAAAGGATATACCGATATGCCAGAAAGATACCCAGACCACACAAATGAACGCAATCGAATTTTAGTGACGTACCGGGTGAGAGTTAAATAAAAATATATATCTTAAAAAAAAAAAAAAGGGAGTTGACAAGTTGAAACGAAGCAGGTTTAAGTAGAGTTCATATTTGTAGAACGGAACGGAAGGCCCAAGCCGTGTAGCCCTCACATACAATTCTCAGACTCAGACGCGAAGTTTGGAGATTCTTCTTTCTTTCATTTTCTTGTCAGATGGATTTGCCTATAAAACTTATTTTCGAAGAATTTGTTTTCGATCAAACCCTTCTTTTGTCGAGAACTCTTTACTCCACAGCTTCTGCTCTTCACAGTAACACAATTACGAATTTTCGGCCTTGTTTCTAACAGATAAAGCAAACATGGGTAAACGTAAGTGATTTTGATTGGAGATTTTATTTTCTGCTATAGTTATATTGTTTGATTCTTTTTTTTCTGAAAATTTTGATGTGTGGATTATGTGAATTCGATGTTCCATTTCAAGGTTCCATTTCCCTTTTGCTATTAAAAATTAAGATGAAATTTTAATATAGAACAAATTGCAGTGATTTGATGCTTCCTTTGTTGCTTACTTTGAGAAACATCGAAAGCCCTAATTCAGTTTTAGCTCGTTAGCCTGAACCAAGTAATCAGTTTTTGGCAGCTTGAATAGTTGGGTTTCAAATCGATTTTCACATCCCCCCCCCCCCCCCCCCCCACCCTCTTGATTTTGTCTATGCAGGTAGTAGTCGTGGTAAGAATGCTTCGATGTTTGATAGTGATGATGATGGTACTGGTAGTTCCTCATCGAATGCCGTGTCAGAACTGACGGTTTCGGAGAATGAAGACTTGGAAAGTAACGCGGACGCTGGTGGCAACAAAGTATTAGATGAATGTGTTGATGCTTTACATGAAAAGAGGTATTCTATGCCTACTTTGAAGGGCATGAACCGAATGGTTTAATACTTATCATATATAAAGTAGCTTTATTTGGACACATGGTGTGAACTGTGAATTATATCTGCTGCAATCTATCAGTTGTTTTATTCTAATTTTGCACAAAATCTTATAGTGTATCCCAGTTGCTTTTACTGTTTAACATTTATTATTTCTTAATAATGAATTAGCGGCTTAAGCTGAACCTGAATGTTAAATATTGCTTTGATTTTTGATAAAGGGGATCTACAAGAGAGAAGGCCTTGTCTATGATTGTTGATGCTTTTACCAACAAACTACAGTATCAATTTGTGGAGAAAAAGTAAGTACTTTAGACTAAATGTGGATTTTTGGGTGATCCTAATCTATGCTTATCAACTTTGACTCAGTTCTACACTTGGCGCTTCAATTATAATTCTATGAATGCATAAGCATCTCTTATGTCAGAGAAAATTGTGTGTTTGTGCCCACTCACTCATACATGCTTTACTTATATATAGTTTTCATTGCTATGATGGTTTCTTGCAGCTGTGTTACTTTACTTCATCCTTGCATCAATTCCATAAAAAAGGGATCAAGCAAAGAGACATCTCTAGCTTCACACGCCATTGGTTAGTCTTGATCCTTCTATGTAGTCTATTTATTTCATCAAGTTTGTTCTGAAATTCTCATTCTGTATTTGGTTTGTAGGATTGCTGTCTCTGACGGTTGGTTGTGGGGATAGTGCAGCTGAAATTTTGGAAGAGTCGATTCCTACTCTTTCTCAAGCTCTAAAATCTGGTTTAGAATCAACTAAGATATCATCTGTATGTATATGGAAAAGTTGATAAATTTTCGATTTCTATACTTCTTTTTAATTCTAGAGAATAATTCCAATGCATAGTTTACTGTTTTTTTTTTTGTTTAATGTGGATGCACTAATGCAGGTATTGGACTGTTTAGCTATTGTCACTTTTGTTGGTGGAAATGATCCGGATGTGACTGAAAGATCAATGCAAATTATGTGGCAGATAATCCATCCAAAGTTAGGTCCCAATGTATGTATAAATTTCCTATGTTCAGTATGACCATGAAGCATTCCCCTTGTAGTATTATGTTTTGATATGGAATTTACTGGTATGCACTTGTGGCATCCTAAGTTTTTTACATTCTTTGTGGCATCCTAAGTTTTTTACATTCTTTGTACAATGAAAAGCTTTTTTTTTTTTTTCGTATATTTTTTTTTTTTCGTATCAGGTGAGTGCGAGTAAAGCTACACCTGCTGTGCTGACAGCTGCAATATCTGCTTGGTCATTTCTTCTGACAACCGTGAAAGAATGTAATTTAAATTCTAAAATCTGGCAAGAGTGAGTGAACTTTGAGCCTAGACTCCAATTGTTTTCTCATTCAACAAGTATCTCTGAGATGAGGCTTATAAGATTTTGCAATTGATGCAGCTCCATTTCTCACTTTTCAAGTCTACTAGACAAAGATGATCGATCTATTCGCATTGCTACTGGTGAAGCAATAGCTCTTATTTTTGAGATTAGACAAGTAGATAAATCATCTGGTGAAGACAAGGGTTCTACTGATAGCTCAGTTCAGGAAGGGAATAATTCCAGAGAAAGATATGCTTATGTACATGGATTGAGGGGGAAAATCCTAAATCAAGTGAGAAACCTCTCTGTGGAGGCAGGTGGTAAAGGTTCAACTAGGAAATATCTAGGCAGCCAACGTAACTTGTTTCGGGATATTGTTGAATTTCTTGAGGTATGCTTTATTCTCAGCATATTACTATTTAAATGTTTTCCTTGGCCAGTGTAATGAACAAAAAACAATATCCCAGGATGGTTATTGTCCAGAAACCTCAATAAAGATTGGTGGAGATTTTATAAACACATCAACATGGTCACAATTGATACAGGTACTTCTTTGCATTTTGCAATTCCTCCTAGGCAGTAAAATTCTGGACCTTTTTGAAGCTTTCCATTGTTTCTGTCGTGGACAGTTGAATTTTTTGAAGCGTTTCCTGGGAGATGGCTTTCCCAAGCATATGCAAGTGAGTGCCCCCCCCCCTCCCCCTCCCCCTCCCCCCCGGTCCTAATTTTTTCCAATATAAACTGTTACAGTCTTTCATGTTTTGTTTATGTGCTTGTCTTCTGATTTTTAGCTTTTCAAATGTATTCTTGTTGTTTAAACAGGAAAATGAGCTGCTCCAAGATATCTTTGAGTTCACGCCAAAGAAAAAACAAGTTTTAGGCAATGACCAGACTCTGACCAGTGGTCAAAAGGTTGGCCTGTGTATATATTGTGATTATTTGCTTCTTACTTCTGTTTTTGGCTGCATTCTTTGTTGTCATGATCTAACCTCAAGCATTACCTTGGCTAAGATTTTTATTGTGCGACCGCCTGATTATTAATTCGGTGCTGTGGTTTGTGGGGCTGATTTTCCTGAGCTTTACCCAATCTATAGTATGGCAGCTTCAGATGCCTGCCAAAAAAAAAAAGCAAAATTAAGAACATGTTATTAAAAGCTAAGAGCTCAAGTAAATCATATAGATATATTTATATTTTTTAACCCAAAAATCAAACCCTCTGAATTGGTTTACTTCACCAATGCAAGGGTATGATCACCTCAGTAGCCAATGGACTTCCCTCATCTGTCTTCTAGACATCCCTGCTTTACTTACTTCCCCTATGTATAATACAAGCTGGGGATAGAAATCTGAGGACACTAATGGCAACAGATGAGGAAGCATATCTCAGTTGGATGTACTCCAGTTTCAACTAATTGGATGTGGAAAGGGGAACACCGAGGGCCCGTTTGATAACGTTAGAAACGGCAGAAACGGAACAAAAAGCGTTTGATAAAACTGTTTCGTTTCACTTGTTTTCAGAGATGGAAATTGAAATTTCTACCTATTTATGGTTCAAGAAACGACCTAGGCGAAATAAGTTGTTTCGCTGTTTTTAGAAACGACTCGTGACCATTCTTTCGCTGGTTACTATCGACTTCCAGAAACATGACTTATCAAACACCTTCGATTCTGTTTCTATTTCTAGAAATGGAAATTTATGTTGCTGCCATTTTTTGAAACAGAAACGGCAGAAACGTTATCAAATGGGCCCCTAGTATGATGATTGCCTGATATGTCTACTGGGAGTGCCAACACCTTGGTAATTTGTAATTATCTGGGTTCTTTATCCCACCTGTATTTATTTAAAACCCTTAGGGAAGTGTTCTTGCCTCTTTTATGTGGGAATGATGCACCAATGGTGGTATTCATCTGGAAAATATTCTTTACCTTACTATTCTTCGTTACTTCCATGGTTCTGGTATCATAAAATGATTGAGTTGGCATAACTGCACTATTTATGGTGGACTTCTTGGTGACACGAAATGTGATGTACTCCTTCAGTTTGGCTTGAGTAGTAGATATGACCAACCTTGCATTTGTTGGCTGTCCTACCAAAGAAGTGTTCTGCTGACTGAACAATCCCTGCTGTAAACATTAGTTTGCTTATGCTACTTCAGCTTGGGAGATGTAACATGTTTCTAAAACGCTTCAATTTTTCACAAAGTTGTGGAGAACAATAAATCAATTTCTCTTGTAGAATGTTGCATGAACATACTAGTTGCTCTCTTTTTTTCTTTAACATACTAGTTGCTTCCTTGATTTCTGCTTTTATGAATCATCAATTTTTCTACTATTCATACTAAATATGTGCATTGTTTCCCCTTTATTTCAATATAGAATCTTCTAAATGTTGGGGCTAATATCTGCATCTTTTGACCTGTTTATAGAGGATGTTTAAGTCACCAAATTCTGTCTACAACAAGGCCAGGACTCAATTTCTGAACAAACAGCGTCAGTTATCTCAGGTAATTACTTTGTAGTATGAGAATGCTTAATTAGCTGCTGCCTGTCATCATCATCATGCACAAGCAGCAGGTCAGCTTAATAGCTGAGCATCACCCTGGAGATATTCATAACTAGATGTTGGTTGAGACCCGTGATCCCTTGTATCCAATTAATTGGATGGTGTACACAGATCATGTTGATGTTTCTAGGACTACTGGGTGCGACTTTTAGTAATTGACTTAGGAGAGTGGAGGTCCGGAGCATCCCTACCCAAATCCATTCCATAATACTGTCAGTTGGGGTCAAATTTGGACATGTCCAAACCATTGTCTATCCATGATTAAAAGTTCAGGACAGTCCGACATCACCATGTGTCATTGTAGATTTTTAAGAGAAGTTTCACAAATCCACAAAGTGAAAACATAAACCCAACAGGAACTTTTTCCCAGTATTGGTTGCATTGTCAGGGCCTTACCCAGTGGAAAAGAATCAATTGTAAATATGTTATGAAGTTTAATTTATCCTGGCATTTCTATCTTACTCATCCATGTCAAATTTTCTGATAATTTTTGTGCAGGATAGGAATGCTGGGCACTTTACAGTTACTGGAAGTGAGGAGACCTAGATGCAATTTGCACAAATTCTAGTGGATGATGATGCTTTCAGGACCAGAAATTGCAATATTGTCAGCTATATGATTCCCCTTATTATTTTATCAGACGAGTTCAAAATTCTAGAAAAGTAAAAGACCAAGATTTCATTCACTACGTTTTTTGGTGGATGCTGACTCCTGAAACAGTGAAAAGGGGATTATATAGGGGAAGGAAAAATTATACGAAACTTTTTCCTACAAGTAGAAGCATCAGTTTACTTTTATATTACATGAATGGTTTGAAAGTGTCCATTAGACAAGTTCAATAAAAAGAACATATTAATTCAGTACTGAACGGAATTAGTCTCAATTCTTGGCTGATTGAAGCATGGCCCCATAATTCTGTTCATGCAATCATGTATCAAATCTTAGGTACACAAATACCTCGGATGGTGCCCCAATCTGTTTTACAGACAACAATGTGTTGAACTACTTCAACAAGCTTGCGTGTGAGTTATCCAGCATCTGATGTTTGGACAGCAGTATCCACAACACCCTTGGGGGCTCTGTAGCAGGAAATTATATATTCTGTTAAAGAGTCCTTCAAGCTCTTTAATCCTTGAATCCTGGAGGACCTGAACTTCTTACCAACGCTACATTTCGATTAATATATTGGGACTTGAGTTGAACTGATCTTTAAAAGAAAGGGTGAACTAAGTCTCTATAAGTTTTCACATTGGACTACGTACATCAGATGTGAAATCATTCATTTTGGGATTGCAAAATGAGAGGTGTTTTTGAGAGCATCTCAGTACAGTTTAAGGGTAGGCCTATAATATGGCTAAATCAGCAATATGTGTTAGCTATTGTCAGACTTTGAAGATTCTCTGAAAGAAATAAGCTACTTATGGGATCAAATGAAGAAATATTTGAATATTAATCTCGTCAATATCATAAGTATCAGATCAAATTCCATTAATTGAATTACTTTTTCAATAAATATTAGATACTTAAGGGATTGGGATCCTCGCCAACAACTTTCCCTCTAGATACCACAATGGAGTGAGAGAGACGGAGTTGACAGGTTATGAAAAGAAATTGCCAATGTGGATATTAAGGATATACTATGTCATGGGTGGGACTGGAGTTAGGGATGGGAATCTTCTATTTTAAACGATCTACGGTAGATGTTGAACCACCAAATCTGAATTTGAAATATAATTGCGTCAGCAAAGGACCATCGAACGGCATAGAACGAAGGGCGTACAAGAGGGACAAAGTCCTAGGCGCATATTATCATGAACACACAGGTTACCACAGACGGCGGAGAAGAGAGTGGGAACTGGCAACAGCCAACAGTTTCCCAATGGTTAGTTCGGTTAAGTGGTTTGGAAAGCTTGTGAACAGTTCGAATTTGATCATCTATGTATCCGGAGAGACAGATGCGATTGCTTCGATATCTTCGCCTTCTGAGGCGGGAAGAAGGATAAGAGAGAGATGTCCGATGTGGCTGTCGGATTCTGTTCCAAAGCCCCATCAATCGCATAACCCATCTTCAAATTCGCTTCACGCCTCTTGAAACCAATTCCATTTCTTTTCTTTCTGCAAGAGAGAGCTGAAGAGAAGAAGGGTTTGCAGGTTTCTGAGCACGATAAGCTGTTTTAGAACTTCGTATTGAATTGGTCAGTCTCTTGTGGTGAGGCTTCTTTGATCGTTGTAGGGATCGGAAGGGAGTGATTCTCATACTGCCTCGTTTGGGATTTCTCTGTCAACAGGTTACTTTGTTCTCCTTCCTTCAATTTGAATTAATATTTTTGCGAGTTCTCTTAGCCCTTTTATAAAGAAATTCATTTGTAGTACTAGTTATAGTTTCATATCTATCTGCCCTATAACTGTGGGAGAGCGGGAGAGCCACAGGAGCAGATTACGTGCGGCACATATGCATTCATTGAATAAAATCGAACTTAGAATACAGGGATTACATTAATCAAATTTTGCATTAGCTACCACAAAAATTGCTAACTCAGAATTATATGATAAAGATTATAAGCATAGAGCTAATTTTTGGTGAAATTTGTGGCTCCAGAATTATTATAATTTTTTTTTTAATAGGCATAGCTCTTAAGAAAAACAGTCCAATCATTGTGATAGCATCTTAGCTGTCACTCAAGGTTAGAGAGAGAAATGTAAGGTTTTCCTTGAAAGATGGGGCCAATGCATTACAGGATCTCCTTGATGACCTAAGGTCAAGAAGTTTTAGGGTCACGGACAATACAATGAGAGCAAACAGATAGCTGATCTGGCCATTCCAACCTTTGATATCAAAGGTACCCTCTTTATTTGTCACATTAAATTTCATGAATCTCTCAACCATATGGTCCACCATTCATTGGATTTTTTCCCTTAAAATTTCACCTGTCAAAATATTGACTTGTCTGGTGAAAAGAAAAAGGGTGAAAGATACATTCTTCTGCCACATAACAACCTTTGTCTGGGATTTAACTCACAAGGAAGCAAGGAAATGTGTGAATGTATTGGGAGCCAACTAAGTTATCATGTTGCAGATTGGTTGGATGGCTGTTCACTTATCAACTTACACTCTCTATTTGTGTAACAGGAGAGAAACCAAAGACCAGTCCTCACCAAGGTGGAAGAAGAGAAGAGAAGAGGAGTAAGAGAGGATATGCTGAACCATGCTATATTCAGTCTATTATATCGTGGTACCCTGGTGCCTTATTTATAACATAAGCAATTAGACTCTTAGTAGAAAACCTACTAAGAGTTGATGTCTAATTACAAGAAGAATTAAAATAACAATAACACACTGACTAAGCTTAAAATAACACACTGACTAAGCTTAAAATTTATAACGATATGGTCACTTCCCCTATCATGACTAAACACAAAGAACTAAGGTACTGCAGGACAAAATTATGCTAACATTATGTATGTGTTTTTTTTCTGGGATAGGTAACTCTTCTTGGGGCCTACCTATCCCCCCCCCCGGGGAAAGAATCTAAACATCTTCCCAGAGCTTCATCTTTTCTTACTACCTTCAATGTGGAATGACTTCGTTTTGCTGGGCCTCTTTTTGGAGGAGTCTGAATCCAGTTCATACTGTAATGGATAGTCGTTTAGTCTATACCAGTTCATGTGTTACACACTAATACACTATAGTCATGGCAGTAGAAAGTATTTGAGAAGGGTACTACTGTAAATAAATTATTCATTATTCATCGTCATCATCATCATTAAAAAAAAAAAAAAAAAGGTAGCATCGTCGTCATCAATATTTTTATTACTTACATGTGCAGGAACAGAGCTTAGACTGGGATGACAGGGATGAACTGTGATGGATCCCCTCAAGCTGACAAGAGGAATTCCCCAGAGGCACCTTCATTGCCTGATTCAGTGAGTTCCAGTTATCAGCGAAAGGCATTGGTGGTAAATAGAGTACCGTTAAGGGGATACACCTGTGTTCTGCCTGCACCTCAGGAGTGTTGGAAACATCCACTCTGTGAAGGTTATAGAGCAGATGTTTCTATCCATACTGATAATAGTGGTGTCATTAATGCACATGCTAGCATTCTTGTGAGTTCCTCTCTTTCTATCTTCAGCAGTTTAGTTGAAGAATAAAGCTACTTTTGTTCAGTTCCGTGAGGATGAAATAATGAACCATTAAGTTGGGATAAGGTTTTGGATGTTGTTATTGTTGTTATGTTCTCTGACTAGAAATGACATGATTTCGAAGCCCCTGAAGTCTGGAATCCTTCTCTTTGTTTCCATTTTCAGTGGAATCAGAGCCAAAAAATATTGTGGGAGTGTTGGTAGTCTAAAGTCTTTGTCAGACCTATCACCTTACTTTACAAGAAAAGCTTATTTTGTGCTTACGGTATTTGCCAATAAGTGCAACCCCATCCGTCACCCCCTTTCAAGTGAGCAAACAAACTGTTGGAGTTGCCTGTCAATAGAACTCCGCCACCATTATTAATCTCACTCGACCATTTTCATGCACTTCTACAACGATATATTTCCCATGATAATAATCTATTCTGTTCTGGTATGTTTTGTGATTTTCATAAATATCTGAAGGGGCTTTGGAGTTTGGATGCCTTAGGTTTCAGTTGGGGGGGGGGTTTAGGAGATATTTTCATTGACGGTTTTATTTCTCCAATAGTTGGGATGAAAAGAAAAAAAGAAGAATTTGGCAATGTTGGAATTACCACTGGTTCTATTGCAAATTATCATTTCAATCCTATAATGCGAGGAGCTTAATTTGGTGGATGAATAATATCAAAATGTTAGTCCACGTAGATGTATGCATCCTTTTAGGCATAGATATCTTGCTTCTCTATTGTACTTATTGTTTCATTAATGATCAAGATCGGTTAATGAGATGATAGATGATCTCCCCAAGTAAAGGTTGTTGGACTGAGATATGTTATCGTAGCAGATAGCCTGAAATCTTACTGTATTATTCATGTTATAATTATGTGGAATTGGATGAAGCTTGGTCTTGGGCACTTTTAGTGGGTTGTAGTGTTGTACTTTTTATTTCTTCCCCCTCCCCCTAATAAGATTGTCATTCATAAAAAGTGTATGAAGAAGCACCAAATATTGAATCAGATTGTTGTATACATATACTAGTTGTGAATGGTTATGTTCAGCCCCATTGAAAGATCTGTAGACCATACATCATCCTCTATTGGATGATCATTGTGTCCATTGGTTGGACTGCTTGCATCTGGTCTGGTAAGCCTAAAGTACAGGTCCTTATGCATGTTGAATAGGACTGCTGGATTATAGCTATTCCATTATTCTGTGTTAAAACAAAGGGGACTTGAATTTACTGAATGGGATGTGTCCCAGGGGATGGCTTATCCTGTGATGAAGAGCATGTTGAACCATTTGGAAGGCCGTGGTTGTCAGAAATCCATCTTCATCAAGGGTATCCCTCATCGGGCAGTCCAAGTCTTCATTCGCTTCTTGTATTCTTCCTGGTAAATCTCTTGTTATAATGTTATTTCTTCTGAAGTTTCCACCTTACGTTACCTTTACTGTTCGCTGCACAGGACTATGATATAAATCAAATGAGCAGGCAGCTAGGATTGAAGCACTTTATCATGCTCAGTGGATTTGAACTTACCATGCGATGCATAGGACATTGTATAGATCAAATGAATTTGAGACTAGGAATTGATGCATTTTGTTAGTAGTAAATGGAGTCTGAGTGCTAATGAATCCTATCCTATTTGATCAACTAATATTGATTGATTTTGACATTCCTTAGTTTGAACACGAGTTCGGTACCAAGTCTCTGATATTGTTGATCTTGTAGTGTGCTACTGTCACCGGTTTAGACTTCTTTTATAGCAAGCCAAACTATGTTGATATTTTCTAGGAATTTACGTGCTTACTACCATGGTAGTGGCATCAACAGTAATAATAATGTGGGGATAATAAAATGTAGCAGCAATTTTACTTATAACTAATTAGTACTAATTTCCGCCTCCACCCCCACCCCCACCCCCCATAAAAAAAGAAATTTGTTTGTTATTGTTGGTTTTTATTGTTTATATTTACTACTGTGGTAGTACTAAACTGTATAGTGATATGTTTCACTTGTAGCTATGAACAAAAAGAGATGAACAAATATGGCTTGCATTTGTTGGTGTTGTCACATGCTTTTGTGGCTCCCCAGCTGAAGAAAGAGTGTGAGTGGCAACTAGAGCACAATTTTCTCACAAAGGAGAACGTAGTTGACATCTTCCAGCTTTCACTTCTCTGTGATGCACCTCGACTTAGCCTCTTTTGTCGCCGTCTGATCCTAAAGAGCTTCAAGGTTGTTTCTGCAACTGAAGGGTGGAGAGTGATGAAGCAAAGCCACCCAAGGCTTGAAAAGGAACTGTTAGACTCGGTGGTCAAAGCTGATTTGGTGAGAACTTTCTTCTAATGTGCCATGGTGGCTTTCACTTATTGTAGTTTCTGACATCGCCTTCTGATTTTCTTTCAGAAAAAACAAGAAAGGACAAGAAGACTTCCAGAGAGGAAGATATACTTGCAATTATATGAGGCAATGGAAGCCCTTGTTCATATTTGTAAAGATGGATGTCGAACTATTGGTCCCCATGACAAGGTTTTAAAAGGGGACCAGGGGCTTTGTAGTTTTGAAGCATGCAGGGGGCTAGAGTTGCTCATCCGTCACTTTGCAGGTTGCAAGACGCGGGTCCCTGGTGGTTGCATTCATTGCAAGAGAATGTGGCAGGTCCTGAAGCTGCATTCAAGTCTTTGTGCTAAGCCTGATGTGTGTAGGGTTCCATTGTGCAGGTTCACCTCATCACTTTTCTTCCACCCTTCCCCTTCTCTCTTATATCCAGGGCACTGCTCTGACGTATGGCATGATTGAATGATATCTCTTTCTTACAGTAACAAACAATTGATGGTTCATTTTTCCAAGTAAAGGAAAATGGTGGTTCCACCACCTGATCGATTCCTAGATGTATATTTGAACCAAATCCCTTGAGTGTAACCATCCAACCAGTTGATCTATAGCACAGTCAATACAAACTAGCTTCAGTCTCTGAACAAGGATACTGTTATTGCAGGAAATTTAAGGAGAGATCTCAACAACAGACCAGGAAGGACAATATGAAGTGGAAAATATTGGCAAAAAAGATTCTGAATGAAAAGAGCATTTCTGGAGCCCCTTTCTTTTCATTGACAAATGCTGTCAGTGCTTGAGGTGGGAGGTTGGTTCCTCCTTATCCAAGCTCCTGATGTAAACTTGGGTTCACTGCTTATACTCTGAGAATACATTGTTGAGAAGATCAATGATGTCTCTTTGTACCTCAATTGGAAAGAAATGAAGCAGTAGAGATCCGAAATTGACCCCTGCCCAATGTGAAATTTAAACGGCAGTTGAGAAAGCAGTGGGATGAAAAGGCTGATGAACTACAAAAGCCCAGAAAGTGAGGTGGGGCGTTTCAACTTTGATTATGGCCATTTGGGTATTGCGATCATCTGACAGTTCTCCTGAAGATTGAAATGAGAATTCACCATATTCTCCAATTCCTTTTTTGGAAGAATCAGTTCACCATTTGATGGGTGCCATCAAGATCTCTTGGGCCCCAAAGTTGAGCAGATATAAATGTTCCATAAACCTAATGATGTGATTGTTTTCCTTTATAGATGAGAAATCCTTTATGGTGAATGTTCCAAAGGGAAATATGAATCGAAATGTTCCATAAATCTAATGATGAGAACTTTTGTCTTAAGAGTTAGGATGTAGCTCAAAAGAACAAGAAAACCAGCACCAAACCATGTCATCAAAACTGGAACAAGAACATATTAATAGGCTTTATTTGAGGGACTAGTGAGTTGTATGGATCATGAGCTTTATATTTTTGGGTTTACTACTGTAATAGGTCAATTCTGATAATATGATATACGAGATTGAGTAGTCAATTTCTATCTTGCAAAATTCTAGAATAGCTTATATTTTGAAGAGACTTGAATTGTAAGGGATACTCCCGACCATAGTTTTAAAAATCGGATTGGTTTGGTATTAGCCAAAATCAATCCCTGGGTAAATGTATCCAAGTCAATTCGATCTTGATCGATACCAAATCTGGAGTCTTGATTGGATAGGGTTTCGGTTGAGACCCTATCATACTTGGAGTTTAATATTTTTCTTATTTCCATGAAATTATAAAGAAAGAGTAGGAGATTATATTGTGTCATTGATTTTGAGAAATAATTTAGTCTTGAATTTACGAGTTTTATGAGAGATGAAGCATGGTTTTGTGGAATTCAAAACTGCTCTTTTGTGTGATTCTTCTGTTACATTTACTCTTTTGTGGACGCAATCACCAAGTCCAACGATTTGTTTAATCGATACAAATTATGACCCAGATCTCACAGATATTTCAATTCCAGTGTATGATGACGCTATCACTTCAATCAGATTGATTCCGTGCATCTGCTTGCTTGTGCCATCCATGTATTTGGGGAATCTTATTAGCTGCTCCCAATTTCGTTCCACTCACTGTCTGGTATTCTAGATCTCTGGGCTGTTCCTCAGCTTCTCCATGGGATTCATTCTCAAAAGACGCTGAGAAACAGAAGCATGACACCATATTGATCCAGACAAAAGAAAATCCAAATCGGAAAAATTACATGATTACCCACTTTTGGGTTTCTCTTTACAAAATTACCCACCAAAAGTTTCTGTTAACAAAATTACCCAAAATTAGGTTTTCCTTTACAAAATTATCCACTTAAAGTTTAAGTTAACAAAAATACTCAAAATTGAGTTTGGGTTTACAAAACTACCCACTCAAAGTTTTAGTAATAAAAAAATACATGCTTATATGTGGAAGATGAAGAATCACTATTTTTGATAGTTTTGTAAACACAAACCTGATTTGGGTATTTTTGTTAACTGAAACTTTGTCTGTGTAGTTTTGTAAATCCAAATCTAATTTTTAGTATTTTTGTTAATCAAAACTTTTTGTGAGTAATTTTGTAAAAGGAAACCCAAAAATGGAAAAGCTTACGCTTATTCTTCAAGTAAACATTTACAATGCACAAAGAAATACAAAAAATGAAGCAAAACAAAATTGCAGATACTTTGAAATGACTTCATACTGTGTTTTGGATTGATATGTACAAAGTCAAGCACTGTGGCTAAGATCTACCCTGAAGACCCCAAGTACCAACAGCACTTTGTTGAATAAAAAAGATATCACCAAAATGAGTAAGCAACAGCTACCGAATACGAATTAATTTGAAAAGAGGTCACTCCAAATGAGAAAAAATTCTCCTACAAGAAGTTGGGTCAAAGATTATACTTTTGGAAGATTATCTCAACTATGTAAATTTCTTCGAGTATAATGTGTTTATATTCTTTCCATTCCCTACAATGCACAATTATTCTTCTCAGTAAATTCCCCACCAACTGTAGGCCTTGGGTATAAAAAATCTCCAAGATCTTTTTATTAATTATGACCTTTCACACCTTTTTAGATTTCATATAGGCAGCCTCTGCATTGCTGTCTTTTTTCAGCTCTTTCTGAAAGCAATCCTTGAGAATCTCCATCTTCTATCTGGAGAGGTGATCTCAAGCAATTCAATCTCCCACCCGGAACTATTCCGTTTTCTTTCTGTCAGCCCATTCCTCTGGATACATGCGCCCTGCAGTCTTATGGTACAATGGAATATAGGTAAATAGCACGACTTCTGAAGAATTTCGAGTGCAATACCTTAGTGTAAGACTTAACCCACATGAACTTCCATCCAGTCTTCTATTGACTCCTACATCTGCGGAGGATCTAATAGAACCCATCATATTCACTCCTGCATCTCCGCCTCTTTATAGCATTACCCAGTCCAACAGGAAAAAAATCCCTTAAACTTATGAAGAACTTGAAAGAATCACATCCTCCTCCCTGGCATCTCGATGGAACTATAGAGGACTGTTTCTTTTCTGGGAAGTCAAAAGGAGTAGTAGCTAAAGGCAGAAACTCCTAATAACAGAGTAGGTATGGACCCTTAGATATTGATTCACTTTCAAAGAAGTGAAGGTGCACCATCTTCACATAATTTTATGGAGAAGAGCTTTCTTCATCTGAACTTCCTTGCTGATGTCTTACATTGAATCTTTTGAAAACTGGTAATGAAGCATTCGCAGATATCCGGAAGGATCTAGCAGAACCCGCCATCTTTCTCTCCTGCATTTTCCCCACTTCCTTGCATACCTGATCCAACACCGAGAGGAAATCTCTTACAATCACAAAGATTCTGAAAGGATGGGCTTCCTCCTTCGCCGCATCTCCATGAAAATATTCTGTGACCTCCTTTACAAGGCATAGTGCTTTTCTTTCATCAGCCTTAACCCCAAGGATCTCCTCTTCTGCCTCATTAAGAAACCGCTTCATGGACTCAAAGAATTTTCCTTGTGTATTTGACTTCTCATATTGTAGAACTAACCTGACTTTATCAAGCCCCATTTCAAGTTTTGATACATAACTGCTTAGAACATCTGAGTCTATACCTGCTGCTTTTTTGACATTTCCAAGTTCTCTGCCCAGTCCGGCGACAACCTGCAATCCTTGCTTTCTGAAATCCTCCTCCACTTTTGGATGCATTTTATTTGGAAGATTCTCAAGTGGAGGATCAGAACCTGCACCTTCAGATTTAGTAATCTCTTGGACCACAAAGTGGAGCAAAGTTGTCTTCCCATCTGTTCCTTTGACATCCACTAGTTTTAACAGAGTCTCGAGCTTAAAAGCTGTTGCATCACCACGGTTGGTGCCAACATTCATTCTGTTCCCTGTTCTAAGTACAGCTTCGAGGAGTTTGAGGAAAAGCCGACTGTTCTTCAACTCTTCACATGCCGCCTGGAAAATGTTACAGATAGGCTCGATTTTATTAGT
This sequence comes from Macadamia integrifolia, assembly GCF_013358625.1. Taxonomy (NCBI): domain Eukaryota; kingdom Viridiplantae; phylum Streptophyta; class Magnoliopsida; order Proteales; family Proteaceae; genus Macadamia; species Macadamia integrifolia. Next base: position 8,044,863 of record NC_056559.1, read on the forward strand.
GGGATATTAAGGGCAATTTAATCAGATGTCAGCAAATTTCGGCTGAAACCACTGAAATATTTTGGTCTCGACAGGGAAAAAAATAAATACTTTAGGCTCAGTCCGGGTGGTAGTAGAGTGACAAGAATTGAAATTAAAACAAAAAATAAAATAGAACTTTTCTAATCGTTATCAATACTGAATTTATAACTAAATAGGGAACTTCCTAAATATAGTAATTAAAATTTTACTTCACTTTTCAACCAAATCACTTGGATTTTAAAAGGAACATAAATAAGGTAAATACTACATTTGAAAATTTTAATTACCATATTGGTAAGTTAGTTACACAATTATGATTACAAAATTTTCCATTTTTGTTTTTTAATTAATTTCACTTTCCTTCATTTTCTTGAGCGAGACTTCAGTGATTTTCGTTAAAATTGACCAAGACAAATAGAAGTTATAATGATTTCAAAAACTGCAAATGAAATCACCATATCTTTCAGTTAATTCTAGTTATTGCAAAATTCTGTAGTTTGAATACAATTTAACACATGTCGTACCAGGGTAGGTTTTAAGTTGGTTCTTCAGGTGTTGTTACACACTTCAAGACCATATGCTTACAGGACTGAGTAACAGCATGCACCTCAAGAAAATCTAGCTTTGCAGAAACAAATTGGAAGTTTTCGTCAATTTTACCTCTAGGGTTTCAAAAGACTTCCTCAGGTATTTCACCTCTGTCTCAAAATTGGCTCTGTATAGCATTGCATCAACTCGTTTAAAGGAAAATGGTATATCAAGCACTGCCTTCAGAAATCTCTCTGCAGACCCTAGTTTTGATATGTCCCCACTATAGTCTCTCAGCTTTAGTTCTTCTTCTTTGGTTGGGGCCATCTTCACCAGAGTTTCCAAAAGCTCCGCACCTAAAGCTTCAGAATTACCTGTTACATGCAGTGTGTGGCAGGGATAATACAGGATCCTTTGTTAAATGGCAATATGTGAAAGGAAAAAATAGTTACAAACATTTGTGACCTCTTCGGATTATTCACCATTGACATGTTCTTATTACTTTTGAAACTGAATCAGCTATTCACATTTGTGAGGTTGGAATGATAATGTTGGCAAAGCAGTCATGTTGCAATACACCAGTCCATACTATTTGATTGCTGAGGTCAACATTGGAGTCCATTACAAACATAACATAACAATGAATGTACATTAACCAACCATTCTATGTTGTGGATGACCATTAATAGAAGACCGTTTGATTTAATCATAAAGCAACAAAGGCTTCAGAAATGATAATGACATCGAAGCCTGAGGCCCACACAAAGAGCAGACTGAGCAAGCATACAGAATATAATTTTGAAAAGGAGGTTGTTTGATCACATACACTCTACTTGTTTCTTCTATAATAGAACTTGGAAAAAAAAAAACAAAAACAACATCATGCTCTGGAAATTATTGGTACGGTAGTGCCTGAAGAAATGTTTTATCAGAGCTTGTCCTTTCTGCTGATACTGTCTATCAATTCACACATCATCAGTATGAACTTTCGAAGGCTGCAGTCTAGTTGGATCAAAGAGGCAAACTAAATGACTAACGTTTACATTTTCAACTGCTGGTATATATATGTGAATTAGTTTCTACAGTCTCTAAGATATGTTTATGTTTCTCCATATGGTCTCTATTGAAATGAAAGGGCATTTTGAGCATTCTGGGCTGCAACATGGATGTATCCAATAAAACTGCCTATCAATGTACTTAAATTTGTCCTAGTCGCATGAAACTCTCGACCAATTACATATTATCGAAAGCTGGAACATCAAAAGAGAAAGTATTAATTTTTTTTAAGTCTTCAGGTTGCTGACTGAAATGCTTCACTATCCAGTATGAAGCTCTGTTAGCCAAAAAAAGGTGTACTCAGTGCAGGAGGCTCCTTCCACTGCGGAGCCTGTGAAAGCTCTGTTAGCAGCAATTTCAAAATTTTGAGTTCTCATTCAATTTCAACCAGGACTGGAGGTAATAGGGAAACCGAGGTCTACAACCTTCCTTTAATCTTCCATCTGATTCTATCCTACATCTTTCAATCTCTGTTGGATCTTAAATACAAGAAATCACTATACTATCATGCTTAAATCTAGTGTGCCTCAGATGAGCCTTGTGAATCGATAACCACCATTAAGCCAGTGAATGTTGTCCTATGAGTATGATAGGCTGAGAAGCCAAATGTTCAAGTCTGCAGGAAATTGGTACAACTCCACCTGGTCGCATCATTTTAACCAAGGCTCTAAACATGGTGTGCTCAAAACAGGAACAGAGGACATTGGGGCTGTGCTTCATATTTCATAAGATTTAGACAATTTAATCAAATTGGTAGGTTAAGTTCTACTTTCAAGCACATCCCAAAGAATTGATTGAGGCAAATTTTTTTCCCCCTCTACTCCATATTCTGTTGAAAAAATAGAACGAAAAAGCTTACCATCTAGAATTGCTTCAGTCACTTCATCTCGTGTTACGTTTAATGCTCTTAAAAGTATTGCTATGTTCTGTGACTTCTTAGGATCAAGAACCCTGTTCTCCCTTTCCATGGGAGGGAGAACTGATTTTCTAGTAGCTTCTTTATGAACCGAATTTGTGGAGTTGCAGCCAAAAAGACTTTCTATCATATCTTCATTCAATCTGCAAACCAGAGATAAGAATTTCAAGACCAGATATGGAGGGAAGTGCCCACTGCGCAAATCATGGGGTCATCACCAATTTTAGTTTAGCTTTACTTACTGAAATGAGCTCGATCTCAGGTGGTCCCAAACCATGGCTCGATCCGAAGTTGCCCGTACTTTATCCCAATGCAAGGGTTTCAACCTGGGCTTGTTTGATCCATCTGTATCACCTCCCCCATTGAGCCGCTCCGAAGAACTGCCACCACTCTGATTGACCTCTGCAACCGACGCTGGTTTCTCAGTCGATGTGGTGACCTTTGAGCTAGACATTTGAGGCTCTGTCCTGAGAAATGCACGAACCGGTGTTACTTGGATATTTGTTTCCGAAGATTGTACTTTCGCTGATATTGCTGGCGGCGGCGGCGGCGGTGGAGGAGGTGTAACCGGAGACTTAGATGCTTGCGGGGATGGATCATTAACTGGCAGAGGATTGTGTGGTGATGGTGTTTCGGGTTGATTGTTTCGAGCTCGTGGCGGAAGTGGTGGTGGCGGTGGTGGCACTGGAGGAGAAGAGTATGTAACGGGACGCTTGACTTCAGGAGAAGAAGAAATTGAAAAACGCGATTTGGGAGAAGACCTTCGAGAGTGAGGAGTAGAAGTGGAAGAGAGAGAACTAGTACCAAAACTTGAACTTTTAGTGGCAGTGCTCCCACGATGACTGACCTTTGGCCAAACCAGACGCGAAGCAGGTACGCAAGGGCTCTCACCATTACTACTATTACCATTCCCATTCCCATTCCCATTCCCATTCCCAGCTACTGAGCCCTGAGGTGTGTAGTAGAAAGTCTCCTCGTCAGACGACATGGCTTGAGGTGGAGGCAGAGGAGAAGGAGAAGTTCTGCACGGTGGAGCCCTGCTCAGGGGTGGTAAGGGATGAAGTTCTGGGCTAGGACGGTGCAGCTCTGATATTCGCATGGAGCTTAGCTTGTGGTAAGGCGAACCACAAATCCCATTTGGCTCCTCGCCGACGCCGGCTCCGGCGTCGCCCCCTCTACGATCGGAAGGCTCCATAGTTCCCAGGTAGAGAAAATCAGAGGCTGGTCCAGTTGGCACCTGTGCGAACCGCTGAGAGTTGTTCTCATCACCAACAGCAATAAGCTTCTGAGATTCAGGTGGGTGTCTTACCCTGTGTCGATACAAAAAGAAGGCAAATGCCGAGAGCATACCCAACGTCACAACCCCCACAGATACCGCAATTGCAACTTTCTTAGTCGGACTGGTCGGCTGCGCCGCCGTCGCCGGCGTAACCGGCAAAGAGACATTGGCAGGTGGAGCTGGGGGACTAGTCTGAGTCTGATCCGGACTCTGCCCAGTAGGGACCTCAGGAAAAAACGGCTCATCTGGCCCTGGGAAGACCGGGGGAGGGGGCTCCCCTGCAGGTGGAGGCGTCGAGTCCACTGGATACAATGGCTGATGCAGAACTCTCCTGTTACCATCACTACCACCCGGATTATGAATTCCTAGGGCTCCTCTTGAAAGGCATAGAATAGACGATAGAATCAACAATAGAGTGAGAAGAGGAGCTTTCATGGCGGTTCTCTGCAATTGATCTATCATTTGCCTTTCCTGTTCTTACTCATCAAGGACAGTACTACTCACTAAACAACCGCAGTCACTACCTTTCTAGGTTTGAAACCTTAAGCTTGAATTACACGAACAAATCAAGAAATGCCGTGTTTCCATGGAAAGGTCACTCCCTCGAGGTGGATGAGTTGAGGAAGGAAGCTTCCCTGGGCGGTAAGATCTGGATGCTCCGCTGACGTCAGATAGGGAAGCCGCAATTCAATTTATATGCCTGGGTTTACGGAAGTGTTCTCTCTCTCTCTCTCGTCTCGTGCCCTATAACTCATTGGACGGAATGTACGTGGCATTACGAATCTACTTTTCCGACTTTCACATTTGAATATTAGATTGGACCCCAAGACCTATTTTATGTGGAGATCATCGATGGTGGTTCTGTAGCGGTGATAATAAATGACCACGTTGTCCTCGTTTCGACCCCTACTTGTACTACATTTCCTATATAATACTCCATGAACCTCTTTCTTCCCCTCTTGTCGGCAGTTAGGAGTTGGGACCCAGCAGCAACGTTCCAAAACTCGGAATCGGTATCAGATCGTTCAGGACTAAAATCATTACAATGTCTTTTTCATGTGGAAGGGAGAGAGAATGACGGTCTAGGCAGTCCCACGACAAATCTTGACTTTTCTATGAGAGGACGAGATTGATTGGGTACACTGCTTGTTTTCTTAGAGCCAATGATACTAATCAATGACAATACAGGACACACATGGGCATGGTAAGAAGATAGAGTGAGCAGTGACGGGCGACGTAGCCAAACTTTCCCGTTAGTCAATATGCATCTTGACTAACAAGTTTTGGGTTCAAGCCGATTCCTTACTAGGCCTTCAGTTCTAAACAAGATCGTTCCAGAACTATCTCGTCCTTCCTGGTTCTGATCCTAAATTGACCCACTTAGTGGTGTCAATCGTTCGGGTTGGGTCGATCTCAATCGCCCTAACAGGGTTTGGCCATTTAGAAATCTTGCACTGTGAATACCCATCTAAATAAACGGACCTAGCTTTGAGGGCATGATGCAATTTATAATCGGATCGATTGGTGTTGGGTTTTAATTGAACTACCTTAAACGGGCTTTAATCGGGCTATGAACATATTTAAGTCTAAACGAACTCTAAATGTGCCTATCCTAAAATTATTTTCTTAAGTTAGTTGAATGCCTAGAAATATTCGATTACAAAATCCACCTCTCAAACAATCACAAGAAGAATCTATTCCATCATAGCAATAATTAATGGATGGAAGAATGTATATCATTGTGTCATATGAATCAAATCTTAACATCCAAGGGAATTCACCAAAAGCATCATATTATGATTTAGATGAGATTTTTAGTTTTATAGCAAAATAAGAAATTTATGTAGTATTAAACAGGGTCCGGCTCAGTTGGGTTACAAAGAGTCGGTTTGAGTCATAAATGTGTCAGGCTCAATCGGATGCCTAATAGGCTAGCTACTTGCATCGTGAACGTTCATTTATAAATGTGTTGGGTTCATCAGGCTAGTCTAGGTCAGGTTATACCATAAATGTATCAAGTTCGATCGGACTTTCCGTGGACTCATAATTGACACCCCTAGGTCCGCTTTAGTTCCCTGGAGCCGTTGGGAACTTTGTGAGTAGAAAAGGATAATTTGGACAATTAATAGAAAAGCCGTTCGATTGCTTTTACAAAAGCGAAAAAAAGGTCACATTTTTTTGGGGGGACACAAAGACGGATCGAGATCTAGACCGTTAAATAAATGGTTTAGATGGAGCTTCTCTTGGACACAAAAGTGAAAAGTGAAACACGAGCCCAAGTTGTACAATGCACATTTGAAGAATGACCGTTGATTTTTTGGAAACATGATACTGATCAATACTTGGTTAGACGATTGAACGGTCCAGATTTGATGGAGAATTGTATTCTATGAGTGTGTGTTATCGCCATCCACCGACCAAGTGCATTTTCTTTATCCCTTCCCCTGTGAGAGTGAGAGGAGGACATTGGGGCATTGGACTTTTAGGAGCATTTTGCTTTTTTATTGCTTTCCTTTTGGTAATGTGATCTTTTTCTCCGTAATTTTTTTCGTCGCACGTCAGGCATCTCTCTATCCATGGAATTGTCTCCAAGACGACAAAGAAAGGTTTCTTTTTCCTATATCACACGTAACACAAACGTCCCTACACTATGGTTTCGTTTGGTATCGTTCTAAAAATATATTTTTGGAGTTTTTTTGTTCTATTGGAATGAAAAAACTGAATCTTTTGTTTGGTGCACTTATGGCCTGTTTCTGTTTTTTTAAAACAAAAAGTGAAAAAAAAAACTGAAAAAACGAGATTGGACGGAATTCCAAAAATGGAGTTTCGTCTTCCCAGTTTCGTTCCATTTTACAAAAAAAAAAAAAAAATTATTGTTCCTGATAAAAATCTGAAATTTTGAAACACTATTTTTTCGTTTAAAAACTGTATTTTGACACAGAAACTGAAATTTTCATTTTTTATACGAAACGGCGTTTCTGAAACAGAAATGATACCAAACGGGCTCTATGAGTTCATTTGATAACGTTTCTGCCGTTTTTGTTTCAAGAAATGACAAAAACAGAAATTTCTATTTTTGGGAACATAAACAAAATTTTAGGTGTTTGATAAATCTTGTTTCTTGAAATATTTATCGTAGAATTTTATTTTTATTTTTTTAGACAATATAATGGAAAAATATCTCTTTCCATTGAAGATGTTTGGACTAAATGAATGGTGGTTGAATCAAATGCTCTGCGAATCGGACTCCATTCAGATCTGTTGATGGTAGCCGAAGATCTGTGAGCACTGGATTTCCTCGCTAGTTGTCGACAAGATCGTTCTGATACTCAAGAACTCGATCGAGATACTTGTCGTCATTGGATGTCGTAGAACCAGGCCGAAGAACCGATGGTACTTCTCTGTCGAGCGGAGTTTTCACAGGCGGAGGTTGCAAAACCGATGGTTGGAGAGAGAGAGAGAGAGAGAGAGAGAGAGAGAGAGAGAGAGAGAGAGAGAGAGAGAATGATCTTTGCCTTCACTTGTTTCTAGGAATGACGAAATAAGTATAACTTGTTGCATCATATCTGTTTTTAGGAATAGAAATGACCATAAATTTTGATTTTTATTTATGAAAACAAGAGAAACAGAACAAGTTTGTCAAACGCTTTTTGTTCTGTTTCTCCGTTTCTTGACACAAAAAAGGCAGAAATGCGTTTCTTGAAACTTTTTCAAACGGACCCTATATTCTCATGACGGAGGAATTTCTTCATCCATGGTTATGGTTATGTTTGAATGAATGTCAAGAAACAAGGAAGAGTATTTTAGAATCATGTGAAATTTATATGTTTGATTTTTCTTTTTTTTGACGGGAGCATATATTGTTCATAGGTCATATGTTTGATCAACGACTACATATCTTAGAATTTTTGTTCAGTGTCTTCAATATAAGCCATTTTTTCTTTTGACTTGTGAAACAATCAATGCAAATCCCCCCCCCCCACTTCAAGAAAGAAAAGAAGAAAAATATTTAAAAAAACGATAGTAGATTTTTTAGGTTTATTTTTTAATTATGATGAAGGTAACTCGATCCTCCAATTCACTATTTTTTAGATGGAATTTCTCAAGTATGACATTGCAAATCTTGGAAGAGAAGGATATTACCATCCCAAAATAAAAGAGGTTTGGGAGTTTTTTATGGAAAAAGATTCTCATTGCATGGACATGTCACCACTGGTGAGGGAATTCTTTAGAAGAATTCTTTCTTCCACATTCCATTGGTGAAGAAAAACTTTTGCTTTATTTGTTTCTTTAAAAGGTTCTTCCCCACCAAAGCGTAAGGAAACTTCCTCGAATCTATCCTTCTGTTGGATGTCCAAAATTCTTATCATTGATATGATTTTCCGAGGAACTTGGTTCACTTGCATGTTGAAGTGGCACGTTTTTTCAAAGCCCCTGAAAACAATGATCCTCCTCCTAAACAGGTTTCAAGTCGTCTAAATCAGCCTTCTCATTTTCAAGGATTCACCATTTCTGTGAAAAAACTTTTCACACCAGGATAATTTTAGATTCGATTTATTTTATTATTATTTTGCTCTCTTAGTTTCGAGTTAGTCGCAAATTTTTTATATTAGATTTTTTTTTATCATAATATAATGATTAATTTATGTACCTATCTCTCTCTTAGATTTTTTGTTTTTATTCTTTTTCTTGACAACCGTAACATAGCTTAATCTATGTTTATACGGTAATCTGACAACATATTCAAATCTTCTGTGTCTAATCGTAAGTGGGAGTGAGGAATGAAGATTCAATGGTTGCGAGGGTCTTGGCATGCATCTCAACTATCGGATACTCATTGCCACTCACTGCCTCCCTGCGGAGGATTTTTGTGCTCTAGCAACTACAGTAGGCTCCTCTCTCTTTTTGTCTAATAAACCCCTCCACTAATTCTAACTTCCAAACACCTACCATTAAATCATAAGGTCTATGATTTGGTCCACACCATACCTAGCTAATACGCAAAGGTTGTTCCCTATGATTAATACAATACTTATTATATATGGGATTAGCCTTTGTCAACCACGCAGAGAGACTTTAGAGAACCGGAGCTGCTCTATTCAATAATTAATTAACCCGCCGGTGCCGAACGATGGCATTAGTACTAGTAGCATCCCCGCGGCTCGCCTACCACCGTCTTTGATCTTTATATTAACCCAGACGAGTCACCAGTCACCCATCATGACTCATGACTTGCGGGGATGGTTTAAAGCATTGATATTGAATTGACTTGAGGATGTACATCTAGAAAGCTATATGCTTTGGAAGAAGCTTGTATAATTTGGGAAGGAGTTTTGAAAGAAAAATCCACTTCAACCGATATGCCCTTAGGCATGACCACACATAATATAAAAATCACACTTGGAAAGAGTGGACAATTAGCTAAAGTAGCAGGTGTTGTAGCGAAACTAATTGTAAAAGAGGGTAAATTGATCATAGTAAAATTACCTTATGAAGAGGTCTGTTTGATATTCAAAAACTGTTCAGCAACATTTGGACAGGTGGTTAATGTTGGGGTAAATGTATCATATTAGTATCAACTGAGATCAATATCAATATTTGATCAATCCGAATTGAACATCAGTATGGACTAGGATAAAATAATAATAAAAAATCGATATTATTGTAAAAAGCAAGGGCAATTCTATAAAATCCCGACTTGGGTTTCTATATTAACTCATTAGTGACCTAATTCTATCCGAGATGAGTCATGACTCACGAGAGTGGTCTCTACTTATTCATCTTGCCCATTTAAATTTGGATTAGTGTTTTATATTAGCCTATTGATCGGCGTATAAGGTTGAGTGAAGGGTTGGAAAGAGTGTACCAAGTGATGGGTTTTATGTCATGTAGTCTGTAATGATTCATATAATTATTATTGGACTTATATAATTTTGTGTCCACTTTATATGTACAAAGATATAATTTCTATACAATTTTATAAAATATAGGGTTTTTTAAAATTTTAAATATAGCATCCAAAAAAAAAAAAAAAAGACACAAACAAGGAAGATCACATTGTCAGGTGAAAACTAGTGTAAAGCATTTTTCTGGGTTAGTGAAAATTCTTTAATTCTTTTAATGTGATGACATAGTTACATAGGCACTCTCTCAAACCACATTAAATTTCTATGTCGTGTGTGATTGTTTACTTAGTTTCTTTCTCCTAGCTTTTTTGGTAAAAGTTTCTTTCTCCTAGTTGCATACTTATTCCTAACACTAAACCATTTGAGGGTAACAAAGCGAGGAAATAACTAAAGACATAATAATCATGTGCTGGCAAAAGAATCTCATTAAAGGCTTCAAGTGTCAAATTGTCATAAATAGGTTGCTAAATCGCACAATCCCTATGCTAACAACACTCGGTCAGACAATAAGGGTGATCATTTCACCCTCTTTGTGTTTGAGCGCAAGGACCACACAACCTAGTAGCAATTCCCCATCCATTTTTATATTAGTTAAATTTAGAACCTTTTTGTCTTCAAATACTAATTGGACTCTTTTTTCCTTGGATAGAGAAATCCTCAATTTAATAGTTAGAACTTTTAGGTTACAATTTCACATATTATCCTCATTTAATAGTCAAAACTTTTAGGTTACAATCTAACATATTATCAAGCATCAAGGCCCCGTTTTAGCCCTTGTTTTTTTGTTTTTTTAATTGCTATGGCAGAGCTTTCATCTCATAATTTCTCATTAACATATCCGTACTAGTGTTTGTATCGATTTTGGCCAATACGATATGGTACTTCTATGAATAAACTAGAATCGGGCCACATCAAACCGATAATGAATATAATTTCAAAAATGATCCACTTTTTGACCTATACGCTTAATCCTTATTAATTAGTATCATATCAGTATGAAGCTCCGGTGATACTGATATGTATCCATCCATAAGTAATACGAGTCTGATACTTAAAACCATAAACAAGACAACATTATAGGCTCGGGGTCATTTTGGTTCAAAGCTCAGGTTCATTTGTTATCCTCCCTAAATTGTTTGTTCATATGTAAAACCAAGTACATTGAAGCTACGCATAAAGGGGATTATTGAGATGTTGAGAATTATAAAATTATAGTCTCACATTGGTTTATTCTGGTCTTTGATACCTTTATATACTTGATTCTTTCCACCTAATGCTTTAAGGTTTTGGGTTCTCTCTAATATAAAAAATTAAAAATGTGATCCTTTAGCTACAACGTCAAAGGATCGAGCCCTCTCCCTGAATGTTATTCTTCAGTCCTTCATGGCTTTTGCCCACATGCCTTTTTCACCTTCGGGAGATTCTTTCCCTTTTCTTCTATTTATTCTTTTTTCAAAACTTCTCTTAAAGTAGAAAATAAACAGAAATCTTCTTCTTAATCAAGAAAACTAAATGCATATCAGTATGGTCTGGTGGTTAATACACACATCTTTTACTACTTGATATACTACAACAACAACCATTACTACTATAACCCGAAGGGGGGTTAGTCAATTGGTGATTCGTAGAGGGTAAAACGCCTTAAGAAGCGTCTTACCTAAGTTCGAATCTTTAACAAACACCCTTGTTTCTTCCTTGGACTCCCGCCCTCTTCAGAGTGGAAACGGCTATAGGGACTATTCTCACTCCAAAGGATGTGGGGACACCGTTTGTTTAAAAAAAAAAAAAAAAAAAAAAAAAAACCATTACTACTACACTACAAACATAGATTAGATAATTAGATATCTCCTCTCACGACTGTCACTACTACTACACATATGAGATAGCTCCCTTGTTCTCTTCAGGCAACCTGAGATACAAATAATGCTTCACTTGGTGCTCACTGGGGGAACCAACCAACAGTGTATGCTGTCCCAAGATCAACTTCCTCTTCCCTTCAACATCTACCACACTAAGGTCCTTACAAACATCCACTCTCAACTTCACAGCCTGAATCTTTCCTCTCTTAACCTCTACCCTCTCAAACCCAATCAACTGTACTTTAGGAGACCCATTCACCACCACTGGACTTGGTGGCTTCCAAAACAATAACGCCACATCTGATCCATCCATGTCTCCCTCATTCTTCACTCCTATCTCCACATCAAACTGAAGGGCCTCACATGTTATGTTTTCCAAGCCCACCATCCGTTCACTTTGGGCCAAGTTTAAGGCCCATTTGGAAGAGATAATGGGAAGTGGATCCAGCCCATGAGATGGTTTTAGTGGGAGTCGTATGTTCGAAGGAGCTGATTTTACAAATTTGGAGAACATGGAGTAGCTAAGCCCATGCCCAAACTGGTAGAGGCTTGGGCCTGTGTAGAACCTGTATGTTCTTCCAGGGAAGTTTACTGTGTTGTTAGCTCTCATGTTCATATCTGTCATAGGCACCTTGTCCACGTACTCTTGTGGGTACCATGTTACTGGTGACCTTCCACCTGGATAGAAAAAGAGCTGATCAGTTCCATATTAATTACCTCAATGTAGGGGTGTGGGTCTGGGATGGCTGTGTTAGGATGGTTTTGGGCTTGGAGATTTATGTATGGCCCAGTCCAGAAAAATAAAAGGCAACTATTTTATGGCTATGTTTGGAAGCCAAGAAAAGAAAAAATTTCAAAAATATTTTGAATTTGAAGAGAGACAGATACATAACAAAATCATGGTATAATTATGATTTTTACTTTTATTATGTCAATTGTACTTTTTTTCTCTTCTTTTCTTAGCTACCAAACATAACCTAAGTCTCTGGTTGGTTTGAAGTGAAGTAAAATCAACATATATATATATATATATATATATTTTTTAACCTAACCCCCACTTCGAAAAGTTTTCTTCTCTTTTCATTTAATTTAAGTTTACCATTATAAATCTTAGGTTAAGGGTTTCTTGGACTGCACAAATCAGGTAACCCTCCTTGGTTTGCGCTCATCTTGTTACATGACAAGTCCACATGCGGATAGGTAGATGCCAAGTTCCCCTTCTCATATGTCATTTTTTAGCTCAAACAAAGGTTGCCACATGGAAAAATAGAGTAAAAAAAAAAATCATCTAGGATTCTAGGTTATAAGAGGCATATAAATTGCCTAGAAGATGCACGGATATACATAATAAATGAATCTGGGATTAAAATTTGATATGTTGCTAATCTATGTCATTTCCTAAAAATCCAACGGTCAAGATTCCACATCACCCTCCCACATGGCACAACTAAGTTAGGGGTGTCAAAAGCTAACCTACATGGGTAAGTGGTAGCCTGGAAACCGTTCAGATCAGTTACTCCCAAAACATTATCGATTAATAAGTAAACAGCCTGGTGTTAGGCCTATACCAACTAATATTCAGTCGTTCTTGGTGTTAGCTTCTAGCCTGACTAGCACAGGGGACCAACCGTATAGTTTGATCAGGCCATTTATAGCATGATGAGTCTGTCTACAACCCAATTATACCCCCAATGAACATGAGCTTGTAACAGACCATCGAATATAAACGTATCCATGCTTGGCATAAGAGAGTGCAATTAGTGTCTGGGACTTTTAAATTGGTGTGATCACCTGAAACTGATCGAGACCGACGGATTGACACCCTTTTAAGATAAGTCACTTTTAACCAAACAGAACCTTTTAAGGGAAACAAGAAATAAAGGAAAGACTTGAGGGAAAAGCGTACCTGGATTATAATCTCCAAATATGACTTGTGCAAGAGCCTCTCCTCCAAACTGACCAGGGTAGCCAACCCACAAGATCCCCACAATCTTACTCTCATTCTTTGCAAAAGATACATCGATAGGACCAGCAGACATAATGACAAGAACTACCGGCCCTGTTGCCGCACTTGCCACATTCATCACAAGGCTCTCTTGCTGTCCTGGCAAAGTCAAGTTCACTCTATCCAAACCTTCAGCTTCAATTGACTGATCAAGTCCCACAATAACTACTACAGCATCAGCTGTGGCTGCAGCCTTAGCAGCAGCATCAATCTGACTCCCATCACTGCACTTCACATTGGCACAGCCCGGCTCATAAGTCACATTGGAGACATACTTCTGTAGCCCTTGTAAAGGGCTAATGTACCCACAAGGGATACCAGCATAGTTGCTTATCATAACCTTAGTGGCATTACCATTGGGTCCTATAACTGCTAAACTGTTGGTCTTGTTAGGGGACAAAGGAAGGGTACCATCATTGTCCAGTAAGACTATTCCTTGCTTAGCAGCTTCCAAGGCCAGAATTTGGTGATCATTGGTACATATATCAGAGAGACCAAGTTTTCCAAATGGGAGTTGGGTTTGGTCTCCATCAAAGAAGCCAAGCCTCATGAGGACTATGTAGTCGTTTATCAAGGCCTGGTCTACTACTGATTCTTCAACTTTTCCTAACTTGACTGCATTCTCTGTGTACTTGCCTAGGTAACTCCCACAGTTCATGTCTAGGCCTGCTTTCAGAGCCAAGGCAACTGCATCTTCTGGTGTTGAAGTGTAGTGGATGGAGTTATAGAATACCTCGATGGAGTCGCAATCAGAAACAATATATCTGTTCCGAACAAACATTTCATAAATCGATGAGAATTGAAGGTCTAAAATTAACGGAACAAAGAACCTAGGACGATGTACAAAAGAATGGAAGTCACAAACAAAAAATGACACAATGTAAACACATTTATATGGTTTGGTAAGATTGCTAACGTTCACAGTGAAATGAGATTTGCTTCACTGTCAATGGAGGATAGGGTTACAGCAGCTCGTCCTCACACCTTTCTCAAATTAGGGCCAAACTAACATCCCTAGCTACAAATCTATAACAAAATCCTATATGGGAATTTTCCGAAATACCCATATAGTCCCAAAAAAATTCTCAGGGCCCGCCATGGACCCTTCCGGCCCTCAACCTCTGCACTTCTGAGTGAGCCTAGTTGCGCAAGCAACGGAATATATAAGACATCATACCCCAATACAAAATGGATTGATTTCAAGCAAAGGATAAAAAATATGAGAGAAGTTGGAGCTAGAGAAAAAAATAACACTAACCCATCCAAATCCCATTGACCTCTGATGATACCTTTGAGGAGGTCCGGATCAGCACAGGTGGGTACCCCATTCACCCTATTATATGAACACATAACACTGCTCACCCCTCCCTCCACTACACAGCTCTTGAATGGTGGCTGAAATGTATCCTCCAAGTCTTGCTTCGTTACCTGCAGATCATAACATTCCTCAACTATTTTTATCATCTTTCCTTCTTAAGATAACCAGAAATGCAGAAAAAAATTACCTTAGCATCGAAGTGAAAACGATCAACCCCTTTCCAATTATCCAAATCATAGGCAGTGTAATGCTTACAACAACTAGCAACCTTAAGAGGCTTATGCCCATCACTCCTAACCTTCCCCTCCTCGGCAATCTCCTGCAGCCCACGCACATAGTTAACTGCATATTTGGACACCACCAAGGGGTCCTCTCCTGGCGTCTCTTGGCCTCTCCCCCACCTTGGGTCACGAAACACATTCACATTAGGACTCCAATACGTTAACCCTGCAAGCCCAAAGTTGTACATAGCTCTAGCCTCCGTTGACACCACACGCCCCATCTCATACCACAATGAAGAATTAAACGTCGCCGCCGAGAGTATGACAGCGGGGAAACTAGTGGCACCGGGTACTGTAGCATTGAAATGGACACCTGGTCCAGTGTTGGATACACCATGAAGTGCTTCTGACCACCATTCGTATCCCGGCACACCTAGCCTCGACACACCGGTGGCCGTGTTCACTAGTTGCTGAACCTTCTCTTGAAGGCTAAGCCGGGACACCAAGTCCTTGGCCCTGTCCTCGTAAGGTAAAGAAGTGTTGCAGAAGGCTAGATTGCTTGTGTCAATGACACTATTGTCACATGCATATTGGTGGGTTTTGAATGGGCTTAGTAAGAGTATTGAAAGGCAAAATGGTAAGAACAAGTGACTGTACTTCTTCATGGCTTCTTTTCTTCTTAGTTTTTGGTGAAGGTGAAGTCTAAGGTTCCTTCTTTATAGTTGCAGTGGGAGGGGTCGATGCTGGACCACCCCAAGCTTTTCTTGTCTTGATGGGATAGCAAGTTTACTTATTGGAGATTGTTTGCCAAACCGAGAAGCAATGCATATGGTGTCCCTATGGATTTTATGATTAAAGCCATGGAGGTGAACCCTAACGTGTCCTGCATCCTGGAAGGAGAGACTTGTAGGCTTGAGAACCCTAAAAAATTATGTGAACCCATGATACACTACTCTGTGAGTCCAATAATACAATACTTAAAGGCATAGATGGAGATGGTGCCAAAATGCAAATCAAACCGGGGAAACTGGACCGAACCAGACTGAATCGATTCTCATTAGATCGGCTTTGGATTGGGTATTTCGAAATCAAACCAAAATGAAATTGATTGACACTAAACCAAACTAAAAAAATGGTATTTTTTTTTTCATAATTTATGTGTGGAGAAAAGAATGCTGCCCACTTGCGTGTGTTACACCTAGGGACAAGCAGATACAAAAAGACCACACTACCTTGCTCAAAGGCCTCCACGTAGCTTTCTATTGGTTTGCTTATTGACACAATGACATACAAGTGGATAACATTCTATTGCCCTTTTGTTTGCATATATTTTTATATGTTAAACAAACCCAAATAGGAACAAAACAAAAAATGACCTGATAACACACCGATAAACAACCTAAACCAAACCAAATCAAAACCGAACCTTCCCTTATTGGTTTGATTCAATTCCCATTTTTGAAACTCTGCCATGGATCATCTACAAAGATGTGGGCCAACCACACACACACACACACACAACACACACTTTGTTTGATGTTAGAATGCAGACATACAAACAATCTCGTTTGGAACAAGATTTCCCAGAAGAGTCTCCTCTTTTTTCCTTATTTTGTGGGGAGAAAGGAATGTATGATGATGAAGAGTGGAAGGGAGGAAAAGGGTGATATAAGGCGGGCCAAGGTCATACGTTTCAAAGAAGCTACGTATGTGGAAGGAGAACTGAATGATAAAAAGGAGAAAGGATTGTTTTTGAGGGGATCTGTTCTCTCTGGTACTACTATATAACTCTTTTAATAGGGGCAATGTTCATATAGGGTGGCTTTCATGGAAGGTTGTTTCTTAAGATAAGAACATTGGCATGCTTTCTTTAATTAACTTCAAATGCAACCAATGATTCAATAGCAAGAAAATGTGATTTGAGTAAAAGAGTCCAAAGATAAATATGATAAAGAGTAGAATTCTAACACAAGAAAGCTGCGATGAGGCTATTGCTTTCATGGACCACTGATCATCAATTGACATAATTATACAACTTCTAGACTTCAACTCATCAGTTTAATTAACAAGGCATTTCATATTTCCGTTGATATGATTAAGGTCTGTAAATACTAACTTATTCATTCTTTCACTTCGTTACCTACCAAACCCATTTCCCCCCGCATCACTAATCAGTTGTGTCTGCATTTAATTGGATGTATATTCAATGCATTGATAGAAAAAAATTAAAAAAAGTTTGATTGTAACAAAAATAAGGGAGAGTGTTATATGTGGGAGAGCTAAGGGTGTCAACCTCTACCGAAAACCAAAATCGATACCATATCAAATTATAGGTATCGAACCATATCGAATTAATTCGATATGGCATCGGTATGGGATATGACTTAATAAAACATATCATACCGTACCGATACCATATTGAATACTAGTACATATCGAACCAAACAAATCTGATACGATATCGATATAAAGTTCCTATACCAAGTCACTATTCGATACGGTATTGATATGAGGCATATATGGCTTGTACCATATCAATTTGACACCCTTAGGGAGAGCACGGTCTCCACAAATGTCCCTCTCGGTCTATCTCTCTTCTTTGTCCATATAGGTCATTTCATATGGGGAAAGAGAGAGAAGACTATGGCAGTGACTGCACTCCCCCTCCCCGAGGGATCAAAATCCTCTGTTTTTCTTATCCATGTTTTTCCTTGTTTTGCTACCTGCAGAATGCGACACGTGGATAATAAGGAGACCAACGGTCAAAATTGGGTGAGGATTATTACATCCGGTGCGTTGGTCTTAAAGTTGTCCACGTGTCGCGTTCTGCAAGTAGCAAAACAAGGAAAAACAGGAATGAGAAAAACAAAGGATTATTTTCCCTCCCCGAGAAGACATTATCCCAAAAAATAAATAATGATGGTGGAGACCGTGCTCTCCAACGGTTCACAACCACGAGAGACAGACAAGGGAAACATGAAATACTTTGTCTGAAAATTAGTTGAACCAAACGAACCTGTCAAATCTATTTATAGTTTCCTAGACCTCACAATTTTCTTCAATGCATGCCTTTTAAGTGTTGCCTTGAATGGGTAGGCCTCTCTAACTAACATATCAAAGCAATGTCACAATTTTCTCCAATTCATGCTTTTTAAGTGTTGCCTTTAATGGTTAGGCCTCTCTCTCTCTCTCTCTCTCTCTCTCTCTCTCTCTCTCTCTCTCTCTCTCTCTCTCTCTCTCTCTCTCTCTCTCTCTCTCTCTCTCTCCAATGTGTTTCACCAGGCATCTATTAAAAAAAGGATAACTTACAGCGCCACTCCCAGAAGAATGCCAATATTAGTCGGGCACCCCCTCTCTTTCACCAAATTAGACTCAGACCTCCTGCCATCAGTTTTTGTTAAGTGATGTTATGAAATGATAATTTAGCCCTTATGAGCAAAACACCATTTTCTTATTATCCCAAAAATACCTCTCTTCACCTGGATCTAAGCTTTTTCTGCTACTATAATTTGCTTCTATGACTTGCTTCCGCTCAAGTGTTCTCCCTTCCACCACAGCCATAAAGCTTTCACTTCAGTGCCCAAGTTACAATAACAACTACGTCGCCTCCCGTCGACTTCTCTATCTCCATTCACTTTTAAGTTCAACGGCTGCCGACAAATCTTCATCTAAGGCTCAATAAACCTTGCCCCTTCCTCTTCTCCATTTCTGTTCCCATAAATTGCAGCGGCGGGAACACATTGTTCCAAGGTGACTCCTCTCTTCTCCGGCTACTAAACACTTCATTTTTCTTCGCCTAATTCATATCCTTGTTCATTGGAGATCCTTCTGCTCCCAACTGGAGCCAAAGAAAATCGACAGATAGGTATATTGATGCTGGAGAAGTTTGTTACAAAATTTTCTTTCCAAAGTTGATTCAAACAACTGAAAGCTAATCGAACGGACCATTTGTTACATCTGATTTGCTAAAGCCCTAGACCGGGAAAAAAAAAAACTCTAAAAGTCATGAGACGAGCTCTGTTAAGATTCGGTCCCTTATATACTCTCAATCTTCTCTCACCTCCAACTTGCAGACCAAATCCTTTTTCCCTTGCCATCATTGTGACTTCAACTCCTTGGAAGCTCAGATTCTTCTCATCCGAAAATGATTCATCCAATGAAAGCCCTACTGTTCCCGAGATCAGTTTAATCCAACCACAGAAGAAAGAAGTTCCGATCGATATCAAAGACGTCAGCAAAGAGTTCAAAGATCTGATAGAAAAGTACTTCAAAGGCGAGGTAAAGGTACCCCATGGAGGATATGAACTCTTATCTTTCGTGATATAATTTTCTATTTTCATGGAAATTAATAAATTCTATGCCTTCACTGTGAAAAAATAAAATAAAATAAAATAACAATTACGAATCATATAGAGTAAAGATGACGATCAAAGGTCACACCAGTGACCAAGACTATGATAGAGCTGCAGCGGTGAAGCAATTTGATGAGTCCAAGTTCGGAGTTAGAGGCCCTGTGGACTCCGGTGCCGCCACCATTCCTTCTTTCTTCATCCACCTTCCTGAAACCCTCCTTTCTTCCAGCGTCCTGCAGTGGGATGCTGATATCAGCATTTCAAATGATAGAAGGTTAAAGGGTGTGTGTAGGTGAGGGTAATATCGATAATCCCTTATTTTGAAGGGTAAGATGATATTTGAAAAAAAAAATGAACTGTTGATGTCAGCATTCATGGTATATTCTCTAACATTGACTGACGGTAGGAGATCCGAGTCTAATTTGGTGAAAGAGAGGGGATGTCCCTCTAATATTAGCATTCTCCAGGGGGTGGCATTGTAGATTACCCTTAAAAAAAAAACAACAACAATTAACTATTTTCTCAACTAAATAGGGTCGGCTACATGAATCCATGACCAGGCAAGAATGACTGTAAATCATTGGAAAAGTAACTTTTCACAACCAGTTGGTTATTTGTTACATATGAATGAGAGATGTATAACATTAACAACCAACCATGCAAGAGTTTTACTTGTTCATAAGGAGCATGCATCAACAAACAAGACATAATTATTCAAGGCAGTGACAATTCCCTTTTGTAGCACCTATAGCAGAAGCGTGGCTGGCTTGAGATGGACCTCATTGGGTCGTGCTTGAGTAATATGAGTTGCCTTCACTATTAACTTAAGGTTTTGGATTGATCCCTCCAATGTGGTATCAAAGTCCAGATCCTTAGTGCCTTTGCATCCATTGTGAAAATGTTGCTAACCCGATATAAGCTCCAACATGGTTAATGGTGTGATGCTTGAGAAATATGAGTTGCGCCATCATTATTACCTCAAGGTTTTGGGTTAGACCCTCCAACAGACGTTTCTTGCTACTTCAGAGGAATCTCAAGACTCCACACCCGGATGGATCTCAGGTCTCACCAGACAATCTCACCATGAAGTGCAACGTGATCTAATGATCTTTAACCTTATACGCTCTCCCAAAATGGCTACAGCCTACAGCACTTTTACTTGACGGCTTTTATCATTTGGGTGAATTTCAGCAAGCAAAGGGTACCCTTGGGTCTGCCCTTACGAACTGTTCCTTCTTCCTTGTGACCAGCCCATGGCAAGCATCACCCATAGAGCCCACAGAACCTTGTTCTTCAAAAATCAAAAGACTGATACAGTTCAAACGAAATTAAGTGAAAAAGTACCTTTGCCCACTTCTAAGAACTTAATTGAAACATTTAAGAGGGGTTCAAAACTGTGCATGCACAAACAAATGACAGGGTGAAGGACTGTACATTTTATCCCAACAAAAGCATGCTATGTCTGTTTAATAAATCTGAGAACCAGAATGGCAATAATAAAAATACCTGACAAAGAAGGTATTACAACTGATGTATCAGTTCCATTCATGTCCTTTAGTAGCCACCTAGTCCTGAGAAGTGCTTCTTCATGGCTCTATCCTTTCTGTAATGATTGCTACCACCTCCTCTTCTTCCTCTGCCCCTTGAGTGTGTCATATTCCCTCTCCCTCCTGTCTCAGGAGTCTCTGACTGGTTCTCCGGCTGTTCATCAGCCCCGGTCAGTGTTCTACCAGCCCCGAGGGGAACGTTTCCACCACGGCCAAGACCATGAATCATTTCTCTCTGCGCTTGATTTACTACTGCAGCTTCCTGAGCACTTCCAACCGCAACAGAACCAGAAACTTTGTAGCTATAGTTCTTACCATCCTTGACATAAAACTGGGGCTGCTTCTGAGAATTCAATTTAGAACCATACGGGTTTGAGCCAGAGATTCCAGTTTCATCTCCCCGAGATTTCCCCCGAGTTGTGCTGATCCTGTCTCGAAGTATCTCTGGCTCCTCAAATCCAGAATCCACAAGACTCAAACCCAAGTCATCAAATGAGTCATCATATTCATCTTCATACTCGTACTGCGATGCAAGAAGTGAAGTCTTAGCTAAATCCTTGTCATTTCTCAAGTCCAAGGTGCTAGGGTCAGGCAAACCATCCTTGGACTTCCTGATATACCATCCAGTGAAAGATGAACCAGAAGATGAGGATCCCCTGGTATCCTTCACTGCAGCAACCACACCATCAGAAGGCAACACTGCAGGCTCTATTAGTGCCCCTTTTCCTTTATAATTCCTACCCACAGAAGATGCAGATTTGGGTGGTGGAATATTTTCTAGGGAAATATCTAGGGACTGTAAATCTTCATGTAGAGTTCCATCCAGTATCCTCTGAATCACCTCTTCTGAGTTTTGATTGTAAACTTCAAGACATGCAGAGAGGAATCCTTTGCCATATTCAGGGAAGAGATCTTTTATTTGACTGATCTTGGACTCAGTAATTGCAGCATCTTCATCCATCTGCACCTTGTTTGTGAGTAAAGGTGGTCCGTTGTGTTCTCTAGTTACAACTTTTGAAGATGGAGGCATCACAACACGGCATAAATATTGATATTGTTCTTCATCCATGAAAATCCATCCTGCAAATACACAGATTTTAAAATTAGTTGCTTCAAACTCTGTATTTTTCAGTTGAGAGTTATTTTCAACATGCAGTCACTATGTAAACAAAGGAAAAATAACAAGCATGTACAAAACCTGAAAATTTAAGAGATTCTTTATTTCTATATAAAAGTTTATATAGATCATGTAGCCCATTCCAAAAATATCTGCCCTTTTTTTTACTCATACAAAAAATATATCAATAGACTACTTAGACTGTACAAACTACGTAGTTTCTCAAAAGGATAACAGTTGTGTATAAGTACTGAAGCAGCACTGCAGTGACACCATAAGAAAGCCTTAAAAAGATAGCAAATGAATCTTGATGCTAAGTTTAACATGTAGAGATACGGTTCTTTAACAGATACAGACAAGAAATTGAGGTTTTAGTTTTATTTCCAATATCCTGGACACAAAAGGGAGCATGGGAAAAAAAAAAAGGACAGAACTTACATATGGAACAAGGAGTGAGGATATGGCTCTTTATTTCGTGATGTCCATAACAGAAATTTGGATGTATTTCCCATCTAACATGTTAGACACCATTCTATTAATGGGTTTAAGTATAAAAGGTATCCATTTTAGAAGCTTGAGTTGGTGAAACCATGAGCACTTGCTAGACCTTAACAGATACAGCTATGAGGTATTATTGCTTGTTATGAAAGATCTGAACTTGGTGGCAGGTATCCCACCTAACAGGTTAACAATGTGATATTAATGTGGTTTTTTCTTTTGGTTGAAGTGATACTAATGTGGTTATTTGTGGAACATTGTACTGCCATAGTGTTCCGAGGGTTCCAGGTACATTGCCAAACCAGCCCAAAGTATCCAGCTTAGATACCATGTAACAATACTCTGTATGATCAATGTGCCTCAAAACACCTCATCTTTGCATATTGGTTGAGAGATTCACTGTGCCTGAAACATCATAACCAGGTCAATGAAACTGATTTAAGAAGCAACATATCTCTGTGCACATATTCTAGTTGAGTTAGTTCAGCTCTTTTTGAAGAGTAAACTTTTCAGACTCTCTTTCAGGGAACCACGTCCCATTAACTCCACTAGCATTCCTTCTCAAACAACTTAAACAGTACTTCTAAGCTAATGTTTTAAGATATATAAAACTGAAGATGTATTGCAAATTCATACTTAGTCCATAACTTTAACAAGACTCCATGTAGATTCTTGCACAATAGCTATCAAGGACCCCCCAATCCATCCTCCATATTTCGGACCAAGAAGCTAGACTCATCCAAATAAAAAATTCCTCATCTCTTAAATTAAAGACTTGTATGAATAGCCTTTTAGGTGCTCTTCAACATGTGTCATTCAATGACTACCATATCATCATAGTTGAATGTTATTAGTATAATCTATTGGAAGAGTTGAGAGTCAGACCAAACGAAGCCTGTAAGTTTTGAGCACTTACCACTACCACGTAGATTCTCAAGTCTGTTCAACATTCTGTAATTTTTTTCAATGTTCTGAAAGAATGTTCCTTTCCTCTGGTTCTCTTGAGAATAATTTGAAACTTCTCCATGTATCTCCCTAAAAGTTTGAACCAAAATATCTCCCCTTATTACTGGATCCTCAACATTGGCAGGAAACATCTTTGTTGAAGCCAGAAACTGAAGGCCACCTAGAAATACTTCATCACTAAGATAACAGATATCCAGTAATTGCCAACCAAAGTTAACAATTCTTGTTGATAACATCTTGAAACTACTAGCAATATTGGACTGGTTTTCTCCAACCAAGTTCTGAACTGTATCTGCTTGAGCTGTAAACATATGTCTCAAACCCTGTTGTAAAGATGGAAGCAATGAATCGTGTAATCTTGAAAGGGTAGTGAGTAGTTCCCCGTTTCCATAACTGCATAAACTCAGTAAAATAGCATTAGATTGGATTATAAAACCACTTTTTTCCTAAGAAACGTGTATTTAGCTTTGGAATTAATTAACATTAAACCCCAGAACAGAATTTCAGCACAAACTTGATCAAAGGCAGTGGGTAAGCA
Source organism: Macadamia integrifolia (assembly GCF_013358625.1). NCBI lineage: Eukaryota > Viridiplantae > Streptophyta > Magnoliopsida > Proteales > Proteaceae > Macadamia > Macadamia integrifolia. The sequence continues at coordinate 8,068,990 of NC_056559.1, forward strand.
TCCATCATGCCGCCACTTAGGAGGTTCACTACAAAGGATCTCCCAGCTAAAAAGTGAATGTGGTGGGACAGTTTAATTGATTCAATCTCCTCTGGATAATTACTTAATGTCCAGCCAAACAATTCTGGTAAATGGCATATAGGTTTTACCATTTTATTTATCAGATTTGTTATTGCTTAGGAGAATTTCTTGATGGGACAGATCAAATGCCACATCCAACACAAGTGTGCCTCAGATTCTAATACTCATAGAAGCCAGTTACCATCTATTATAGTCATATTAAATTAACATCAATATCCCAGCATAAAAAAATATTACCTTGTTTCAACAGGACAAGAGAAGAATACAGCTGCAGGTTTGTAGGCATTAACAAAAGTAGAAAATGATGCAATTGCATCGTTTACAAAGTCCATCACCTGTACAGAAAAGTACGAAGCTCAAACCAAAGCAGCTAACCTGATGTACAAGCATCTATACATCTATCTGCCCTAATGAAAATAAGTACTCAGTTGGTCAGCACGGACCTTCCCCATATTCTTAGAAAAGAAAAGTAACTTGCCTCTAAGAAATCTGCATAAAGTCGACTGTCTTCATGGATTCCAGAGGAAAATAAGACCTGTATATTATTCTCATGACATAAGATAATTGTTTACTTACCCAAAAAAAAAAAAAACACCAGATAATTTTTTTCCCCACTTGAAATAAAATGTTTAAAATAGCTTCTGCAATTTTTCATACTCATAAATTCCTAATAAAAAATTACAGATTGAATGTCTAACACATAGTTAAAATCAGACACACTGGCCTCAACAAAACCGAAAGGCTAATACATCTATTCAGTTTTTTCAAGCTATTATAAGGTAATCACTCTACTCAGCTCAAGACTAAGCCTTGTTCCAACTATTCGGGTTCAGCTACTTGAGTCCTTTCCTCAGCTTTTTAAAAAATTATAAGATGAGCTAATGTTTCCTTCATGGTCAATCAATGAGAGGCTGCTCCCCACAGGCCCTACATATATTCGTCCACATCACCATCTATATATCTGACATTCAGCCAAAATGTAGTGGTATCAAGCTTTCAAAAAGAGAGTTGAGAGGTCAACTTTGGCACTGTTGATTTATCGGCTGAAAATATAATAATAAAAGTTCAAAATACATTGTGGGCTATATGGTTGACATGGGAAAAACGTTACTTGTGGCTAATCCAAAGGATGTCCTAACACCAAATGCTGGGTTTTACCATAATGTTCTTTCTATGGCCTACTTAATGGAAGTGTTCCCCTCATGGCCCACCACCATTTTTTGAGCCACAACGAGAGCTGATGTCCCTTATAAGATTCATTTCCAAACTTTCTTAGTTCATGTAAGTGTGCAAAATAAAAGTATGTAATTTGAGTACGCTATTCAACATAAAGTACAATGAAATCAAATAATAATAATTTAAAACATGAATGTATAATAAGTCTGAATTTTTCCTAGTGTGTCAAACCAGGCCTGTTGTGAGTCTTGTGACTATGTGACAGTCACAAAACAAAATTTCAGAAAGCAGAGGTGCTTGTTACATGGTTTCTAGCCTATCCTTCACGAAGCCCAGTAATCTGCTGATCTCTTCATTTTAAAAACAAAATCCCATCGCAGGCATGACAGTAAAAGTAGTAAAGAACAATAAAGAAAACATTGCATGCCCACTTGGTAATAAATTATACTTGTAGATTCTCCCTTCCACACTTGTCAAAATCCCAGATCAAATGTAAAGGTTAACTAACTGTATGACCTACTAGTCCTACCTAAGATGTGAGTTACTGAGAAATAAGTACACTGCATTCTAGTCTTAAAACTCTAATGCGTATGTTTTACAGTGTTAAATTATATGGAACAAGGTGGTGGCTTCTTTGAAAGATCCTTACAATCATTTAATATTTTAATAAAGTTTGGAAATATCTTCGTAAATAACTACTAATTTATACACTGATTGCATCAGAAATCTATAAATGATATACAAGTTAATTGAAAAAAAACAGAAAAAGTAGAAAAGACGAAACAACACAACACGACTTTCTCCTTATGTCAAAATCAAAAACTTATTCTAGGCTTTTTCCACTCAACTATAGATTGCATTAGGATAAAACATTAGCATGAAGTATTGGAAGTACAGACCTCAATCAACCCGAGCAGCCAACAAATAATCACTGAAAGATGTGTGAAATAAATTACTTCATTTAAGTAAATAATACACACAAAAATTTTGGATAAGCCATAACTTAATAGCACAAGTAAGCAATAATCGTGAAGACTTAAAAAAATTTCAATCAAAAAGTGTCAACATGTTTCTGACACGGAAAATTTCCAACAACGGAAAATTCTCGTCATATCCTGTGGTTGAAAATTTAAAAACATAGAATGTCCTTATTGGGTACCCAGTATTCATGCACAAAGGAATCCCCTACATTTTCCCAGTGACAATTGAGCATGAAACCCTCATTTGAGATGGTTATCAATTCCAGACAGGTCGTGACAGTTATAGGGGTTAAAAGGCCTAGAATGTTACAGCAAGGTAGCACAGATCCCTCAGTGTCCCATTCTAACATCATCATCCATGCTGAATAGGTAATACCTATTTACTTAACATCAATAAATAAAAAGAAAAAAAGAAAGAAGCAACTTTCTCACCACCTAAAATCAAAAACTGAAAAATGTTAACAGTGTTCCAAAGATTAAGGTATTCCATAGGCAACTCATCCATCCACCAGATGAATGCAATACCACATCCAAAGAACAAGAAACAAAGCAAACACCACATCAACTGCTGCATAATGTGCAAGATTCGCCAATATTACAGAGCACTTGCCAAATATTTTCCATTACTGATAAACAAATGGGGGATTAATTGGTGATGCAAATTTTTCTGGTAACATATTGACAAAGTACAATTATTTCCAACATAAACTATGATCTTTTTCCCTGGCTTGCATATAACTCCCTCCCTCCCACCCCCTCCCCAAAGAAAATGATAACCACGGACTGGCTGAGATACACTTTCAAGATATGTCTTGCAACTTGAATTTGGCAGATCGACACCAAAGCATATCTCATCAAGTTGGCCGGTGGCAAAAAACAACGAAAAACTATTTTTTGAAACCCCACATAGACTCATTTAAAGCAAATTATGACAATTTTGAAAAGTTTTAATGTATGAGAATTCAACATCAACCTGCTACAACAGAATCAGTCAACGTCAAAAGTAAAAGGCTAATTATGATGGGGTTCAAAACCATTAACTTCACTAATGGTAGTGAAGTTAACTAACCTAAAGGCACAAAAGTAACTTGACCCCAGGTACAAAAAAGTGCAAATGTATAACTAACCTAAAGGTGAACTTCTGTTTCTAAAACAAATTTAAGTTGACAAACTAGACTAAGGACTCAAGAGAAAAAAACTTTCAAACTGATTCCAAGGAGAAAAAGTAAATGGCCTAAAATAAACTTAAGGATTTAGAGACTTAACAAGCATTGGTCCCAAGGTGATGCCACAGAGAAAACTCCAGATAAGAGGAGAGAAAAAGGAAGCCTAAAGACAGGAACCAAAATGCTTTGTGAATCAAATACTAACTTGGATCTCAAGCAGAGTCATTCATGGAGTGTGCATTATATACTAACAACAAAACATGAAATGCCACAGAAAAGAAATAAAGCAAGCACCTAAAGATGGGCTAAAACAACTTTCTCTTTTGTTTATTGATTGAGAAAAGTCAATAAGAAACAACTGGTACAAGCACTAGGATTGAAGAAAATTAATAACCTAGAAATTCCTACTGCCCTTTTCTTTCACAACTAAATCTTTCAGGGCCTCTTTCCAAAAGATTCTTCTATGGTAATTACAAAGAAAATATAAAAGCCAAAATCACTGATCTGTGAAATGGAGTATATGTAAAAGGAGAGCCAGTAACATCAGATTTCAAGTAAATCCACTTATACACAACAACCCATTTAAAGATAAAATACCTCTAGTGATGAGCTGCAACGTTGATGCATTGTGTGGACAATGTTCAGGAAATGAGATACCACAGATGCTAAATTTTCATGGATCTTTGGCTGCGCTTTCAGAGAATTAATAACCTGGCAAAGCACACTTGTCAGAAAGAATGAATATGGATAATAACAATTCAAATTACACCATAAAAGCTAATGTCAAGAAGGGAAGCAGCACTCTGTCAGGTATAATAAGGTAGTGATCCATCAACCAAAGCTTTTTGCAGATTTAGTTTCCAAATCTTCGCATAGATCAATGTTAGTCCCAAAGAAATTACAGTCAACAGAAACTATCTTAGCCACATACCAAAGTTTGGAGTCAAAACTCAAAACAGAAGAGTAAAGGAAGGCCGTGAAGCAATAGAAGAGATAATCTATTTCGATGAAAAGACTTACCAGTAATTTAGTTAGCTCCTCATTGTCATGACCATATACAGCACATATATCCAACAACTTTGGCAAGTCAAGTAGCTTCTTTTCCTGCAAAATGGCTACATGGAGAATCAATGAATAATAGTGAATTTGGTGTTTGGCCAACAAAAAATACAACAAAATAATAATGCATTTTGAAAAAAAAAAAAATTATATCATATCCTAGTTAACAACTACATCTTCAGCAATTTTTCACCAAGAAAATTCTTGAGATATTTCTATAGTAGTGTATTTTAATTCTCCAATTTTTAGGTTGAAGTATGATAGTATAATAAATTCAGAACAAAGTGTTTATAAATAAATATGTAACAAATCTTATCAGGATTATAGGAGGTTGCATGTGCCATGTAGAAGATCTGATGGAGCCAAAATTTGAGCCTAAATAGTGTTTGCCAAGTGGCAAAATAGATATTTGAAATTTCAGGATTATAGGAGATTGCATAGTGGTGGTTGGAGTACCATACACATGCATTGACATACATGAGGATGCATTTACACATTAGGGTATTTGAGTGAATTAGACTCTGAAATTTGATATGTGGCTAATTCAAGGCATCTACATCTATCCAATGGTTAGAATTGCCATCATCATCCCACATGGCACATCAATAAATACATAAATTCCCGCATAAATATTAGATTGTGAGAAAATCATAAATTCTTGTGAAATATGAGAGACAAATATTCATGAACAATTAAGCTCAGGTTCATTTTTATCATTTATGATCTTAAAGAAGTAATCCACACCCAAAAAAAAAAAATGCCCTGCACAGCGCATAAAGGAAGCTTGCCTTGATAGCTCAGTGATCTCAACAATGTGGAAGGCTGATGCAGCCAATCATGCTGCGGCATAAAGAGCGCACCCTCTAGATTGGCCACATGTCAAATTTTGTAAGCACCTCAACTATATGGCTCAATGTGTACAGAATTTTATCCTCATATTGTCAGCCACCAACAACTTAGTCAGAAAGGTGGACTTTTCAACCATATTTCAAGCTTTATATAGCCACAAAGTGTAATGGTTTTGGATGAAAACTCACCACATGAATAAATAATGATATAAGGACAATTTACAGCAAAAGAGAGAGAAGAAACCTCCATGCTCCTTAGCACTAAGGCTGTCACTGGCCAGGGCACCAGGATCCCTATTGGAAGATCTGTTTCAACAAGAAGTTTTTAAACAAACCAAAGATCAGACGGTGGAAAACATAGAGAACAAACTAAACAAGGACGGGCATTGAAGGAACTAGTAAGTATTCATGAAATCAGAATTGAAACTTACATGCGATATAAGGCCATAAAGACACGACGGCTAAGCTCTAATTCTCCAACAATGACCCCTGCGACTATTCCCTTGGCTCCCCGGTGAGGGAAGTCATACCATCGATTTCTAAACTGTAGATAGCTATCCAGAAAATCGTGCAAGGAAGCATCACTGGCCACTATATCCACAAAAATAAATAAATAAACAAATAGATAGACAAAACATAAATAATTCTCATTACTGCTGAAAAATTATACCATTTGAGTTTGACAAGTGAACCAACCACATTTTGAGATAACAATGACCAAAGTAATAATGCACATGGAGGGAACTATTCACCGATTACATCAACCAGACTGACACACATGAGAGACAGAAGATGAATGTGCCAATGTTGCTTATAGAAAAAAGATGGTGAGTTGATTTGGAATATAATTTAGGATAATCAACTAAATAGTTCCATAATTCTACCTATTCCTCCAGCCAATAAGATGCTTCGGCAACAATTACATTAAGGATAAGAGAAGGGGGTGACTGACAAATTTCCATGGTTAAAGAAATTGAATTAACTCTTTTAAAATAATAAATGACTTACGTCAAGTTCCCATCCTTTCTATTATTCCCAATCCCTCTATTGATGCAATTATGACGAAAGATGCACTAATTGTCTCGCAACAAATTCCAACAGGAATGCCTAATGTAACAGGTAGAAGTGCTGTGAACAGCTCGACCAAACAACACTAAGTCACAATTCATTGTTGCTGCATCTTTAGCAAAAACACGAAAAAGCATATGTAGACAATCCTGTATTACCATCTGCCAGCAGTGTTTACAAGCAGATACTGATTGGTAGCATCATTTCTGTACTAAAATACAGTATGAGACATACAAAGTGATTCAATATGTAACCAACTACCACTAGGCCCACGAGATTTTAAACTTCCGCCAGGCCTGGAGTTCCAAACTATCCGCCAATATTCAAATGGAATCTCAAGTTACGTTTATGAGTTCCTAATTCCAAAATTGAATCTCACACCCAATTCCAATCACGCTGAAATTTTGAGAGCTAAATGTATAAAGGATAACCCATGCAACACTTAAGGATCTAAAATCGCCTCTTCTAGATTCAACAAGTCCAAAAAGTGGCAACCCTCCAAATTACAGACTAGTGAGAGTATTAATGAACAGAACAGCTTCAAAACTCCCAAAAATAAAACAATCACAACATAAGGTGGAAACTAACCTTCTCTCCAGAAATCTCTAGGGGGCAAGTTGAGCAAGCGAGACAACTCCCTGTTGAGAAGGTCGACGACACGCTGAGATTCTACCGCATCCAAAGCGCCATCTTCAGCACCGAGGCCGGAGGCGACAGCTTCATCATGTGGAAGATAATTAACGAAGTTCCCACCTTGTTGACGATTAGAAACCCAGTCCCCATTCTCACCCAATCGAACCCTACTATTAGTAGTAATCGAAGTGGCGGTGGTGGTGGTGGCGTTGGCGGTGGCGGTGGCGGTGGCGGTGGCGGTGGCGATACTGCTGCTGCTGGAAGATGAGGAGGAAGTCGTAGCTGCTGCAACATCGGATGATTGTGTAGGGAAAGATCGTCTGAGAGAAGTAGAGAGCGCGGGTTTTGGAACGAGGGGTTCTTTTGTTGAAATTGTAGTATTGGTATTGGTCGTCTTCGGGACAAATTTCTTCTGAGTTCGCATCGCGCCTCTGTTTCCGTCTTGTCTGTTATACGTCGATCGACCAGACATTGTCGCGATTTTGCCTCTGATGATCAGAGCTTCGAGCTTTCGATTACCGGAGGAGAAAGAAATGCTTCTCAGTTCTTTCTCTCCTAACGACTCGTGGAGAGGTGATTCAGAGCATGGGATATAAACAATGGCATTAAATATCGGTATCGGAGTCACGCCAAGATTCCTCTGAATCGGTGATTTTCAGATCAAATTCCTCTGAATCGGTGGTTTTCAGATCAAATTTCCGATTCTAGGGTTCTTAGGATCGATTACGACCTTCTATCCAGAGAAAGAGGGAGAACAATTCCGATTTCCGACCGATTTTAATCCAATCCAAAAATGCTATGCGCCGAAATAATACGAAAATGATGATACCCCCCACGGTTCGGTTCGGGTCAAGGATGTTGGGGATATTATCTATTTAATTCTATCTTTTCTAAGGCCGTATAGGTATTTTCATAACTTTTCTATTTCATTATATATTTTGTAGTAAATCGTTTTTTTTTCTGTAATGCAATGTAAGAGATGAGTGAGGTTGAGAGTTGTAACCCTATTTTTCTCGATAGTAAATTAAGATCTTATCTCACCTAAGATGTGGAAAATCTTGTCGAACCTCATAATTTTGTGTATTATTTGTTCTTGTTTTTCTATTATTTTTCTGCATCATTTTAGGGTTGCGTTTCTACAAAAAAAGACCGTAGGTGAAAGAAAACTGCCTCCATAATGATCAATTTTTCATGTGCCCATGATGAATAAGAATCCATCAACCATGGGGGCTCGAGATGCATGAGAGCTACATTGAGAGGGCATTTCAGAAGCATACTAAAATCTTATAGATGTTTCTGAACTATCATCTACAGGTGAAGGAAAACCTTCTCCATATGAATAATCCATAGTTTTGGCCAGGTCGCGAAGAACATAGTTTGTGTTGATTCAAGGCAAACATATGTTTATGGGACATCAGGCTGGCCACGGGGCCACACAAGTTTCATCCCCACGACCCGCACAGGAAATAACACATGATTTTATGATTATAATTTTTTTTGGGGGGGAGGGGGTGCATGGTTGTTTTAAATGATTAGAATGTTAAAAATATTATGGAGTACATTATCCTGAAATTGTATATTTAAAAATAGGCAAAAGATTTTCTAGTTCGTCGATCAGCTAAGGGAATCCATGGTCTGGTTTAAGGGTGTCAATAGGTCGATCCGGCTCGGTTTTGGTCCGGGTTGAGTCGGTTTTGATGTGGGAAAGTTGAAACCGAAACCGAACCAATAAGGAAATTCCAGTTTTGGTTTGGTTTCGGTTTCGGTGCGGTTTGGTTTCAATTTGTCTTCGGTTTCTTAAATCGATTTGTAACTGGGTTGGTTTTGGTTTTTGGTCTAGTTTGGATTCGACTTTCCATACAAATGTATACAAAACTATGCAAATTTTGATTTTTTTTTTTAATGAATTTTGGAGTGTTTCGGTTTCTTACCGGTTTGGTTTCGATTTCGGTCTGGGTTTTGAGCTGGTTTCGGTTTGATTTAAGGTTCATCCGGTTTTTGGTGCGGTTCGATTTGGTTCTGGGGTTGTAATACTCAAAATCGAACCAAACCAATAAGGCTTCGATTTGGTTCGGTTCGTGTTGTTATCAGTTCGGTCCGGCCGGATTTACCGATTCGGTTTAGGAATTGACACCCCTAGTCTGGTTCAATCCCATTCGTCGAACGGGCATAAGAAAATCTCGTTTGGTGGTTTAATTACATAACTCATACGAGATACACATCAATTTTTAATAAGACAAAATATGATCCCAATTCCCAAATACACTCCCATTCTCTATTATTATTGAAGTGATTTGTTTTGAGAGAAGATATTAATGGTTGTTGAAGACGGAGGAATGAGAGTGGTAGGATTTAGGGATCGAAATCCACTACGACGATAATTCTTGGTGGAGGATACGTGCGACGGTGACATATGGCATCATCCACATGTATGGTGGATTGTGGATTTGCCGATCTGAAATCTGGCTTTTGAAATGAATCGATTCATTTCATCAATCGAAAAACCCCCGATCACGATCGAGCTCCTCTATGGCCAAGGAATCTGGTGGAGGTGATCTTGGATGTCGACACATGTCCTGTGACACGTGGACGATCAAACCTGAAGCCCCTTCAACTTTCATCGACAGACTCCTGCTCGAACATGGTTAAGGGTTCTTTCGGAAAAAAATCGTCTACAATTCCGATCTCGTACAATTCCGTGCAATACCACCTTCAAGCGGTGACACGTGTATTGATACCAATACAATGGAAAAAAATCGTCTGCAATTCTGATCTTGTACAATTTCGTGAAATGCCACCTTCAGGGGGTGACACGTATATTGATACCAATGCAATGGTCTAGATCTAATTTAAATGCCTCTTCATTGATTTAATGTTTTATTAGTTGTACCAGATCTGAACCATTGTATTGGTATCAATACACATGTCACCACCTGAAGGTGGTATTGCACGGAATTGTACGAGATCGGAATTGTAGACGATTTCAACCCCAATACAATGGTCCATATCTGATTTAAATGCATCTTTACTGATTTAATGTTTTATTAGTTGTACCAGATCTGGACCATTGTATTGGTATCAATACACGTGTCACCACCTGAAGGTGGTATTGCATGGAATTGTACGAGATCGGAATTGCAGACGATTTCAACCCGGTTCTTCCTCACGTAATTCTATCTTTGATTCTTTGATCATCACACTCGTATGCCACTCACAGACACAGAGAGTTATTTCCAAATTACTAGCCTAAGGTCATTATGTCCAAAATTTATTTTATCTACAAAGTTAAGTACTCTCTCAATCCTTGTATTTGGGCAATCCCGTGAAAGAGATTACATCATTTGGTATCATTTGATATCATTTCGTATCAGAACTTTAGAATAAAACCATGACTTCAAGTCAAACAAGGGGTAGAGAAGAAAATTTTCACCACCAACAACATATTAATCAAGGCCCGCCACTCTCGTTGATTTCCTCTCTCTCCCACGACCCTCTTTGCATCGCACTTTCCTCTCCCCTTCCTTCTCCCCTGCCATAAAAGAAATAAAATAAGTTTGGTCCAAAATATGAGGGTTTATATATTTGGAACTTGAAAGAAATCGAAAATCCTACTATGATAGAAGAAGATACATCTCAACAGAGAGGAGGGAGTAAGGAGGAGAGATTGTAGGGAGGTGATGATAGAGAATCTAGGCTGCTGCAAATGTTCTCCATACCTTCACAGACACACAAGAATCACCATGGATCCAGAGACGATGGAAAATTGGAACGAAAAAGACAAATGATCGCAGAGTTGAAACGAAAGTAATGGTACTCATCCCTCTACAATATATGATTCTGCCTCTGTCGTGGTTTTTCTCTCTTCTCTCTGCACTTCTCTCCCTCCACAACACTTTTCTCTCTTTCCCACAACCCTCTCTGCTTCTTTTGCTTCGCTTTCTCTCTCTCCCCTCCCTTTATACACTGACATCTCGTTCTTCTCCTTTCTTTCCCTTTTATACAAAATTGTTCACATGTTGAAACGATATCTTAAGGTTGTGGGAGGGAAAAAACTGAAACTTAAATTTTAAATTTTCAGACCTACATTTGATGCAATATGGATTCCAAAAGGCTAGAAATTTTAAATTGAGATAACGGTAAAATTTTAAGACGTAAATCTGACGCGTTTGGAGACCTTTTTCTATTTATGGAGCCAACCGACTAAAATTTTGAGGGTAGAAAACCATACGGTTTGGTTTCTCTCTCTCTTTTTTCGACTTTGAAATACAGCCTAAAATTATGATACATGATATTAATGTGCTTAGATCATACATTCTAAAAAATAGTACCACCCCGTTTTCAAATTATATATCACATTCCATCCTAATTTGTCAAAAATATCTAAAGTGCACCTAAAGCCTAACTCCGTTAGTTTAGGAATAGAAAAGACTCTTTTGACCCAAAAATGAATTTTGAACTGAAGCTTGTTTCTCATCATTTTCCCTCTTTTACTCTCAAAAACCAGATTTTGAACTCTAGAACTAATTTGTAGCCATTGAAGTGCCTATCGAAAGTATATGTAGCCATTAAACTTACTATTTTACAATCCATATAAAAATCCCTAAATCAACCAATTAAAACATTGAGTTGCAGGTTTAGTGTGGCTCTGTTCTACAAGACACTACCGTTGACAAAGACGAAAATGACGATGACTACCGTGGATGATATTCTATGAGTGAAACCATGCTTCTTTCGAAGTTTGTCTCAGACCGATGTTCCTGTTGCTGTCCCTGCGAGTGAAATCCATTTTTATGAGGTTTCTTCTAGCATGTTTGAAGAAGAGGGTTGCAGAGAAGGGAAGAGAGCAGTGACAAGGGAGGGAGGAAAAGGCGGAGTTTGTGAGTGAAACCTAGGTTTCTTTAAATCCTCTGTCTGGTTCCCAATTTCAGACTATTCTCTAAAACTAACACCACTACAGTCTGCAAAACCTGCAACTCAATGTCTTTTTTAATTTTTTTTACGAGCCAGTCTCCCAATTCCAACAAAAATCCATTTGATTTCCACCACAAACAGAGATAAAACCTTACCCACCATGTTTCTGGTTGGGAGGAAAGATTGGAGACCAAGAGAGTTTCTGGTTGGGAGGGAAGATCTTCACTTGGACTCAATTAGATTATGCAAAGAAACGCTGAGCAAGGACAGGTCAATCTTTGGCATTGGGTTGTTTATCGGAGCCGTGGCTATTCGGTATGGGTATGATTGTGGTTGCAGAGTTGCAAAGCTTCTCGCCATTAATGACTCGGACCGTTATCATTCCAAGGTTCATGATTTCTTTCCTATGTCCACCACTCCACGTTCCCTATGTCCACCACTCCAAGTCGCCGTCATATTTAGAGGAGGAGATTGATAAGAAGAGAATGTTTGATCGCCCGAACCAGAGGAGAAGCTCTAAATCGAACTAAAATTCGATTTTATTTCAATTTGAAGGGTAATCTTGTGATTTGGAAAATAATAACCTTCCTCATGTCATCACGTGACGATTTTAAACAAATTAGTGTGATATGTCATATACAAGATAATTTTCCTAAAAGAAAATTTTCAAAAACTTAAAAAAAAAATAGAGTAAAGCCGGGATGGGCCACTTTAAAAGGAAAGTCAAGTTTATAGAAATGGACTAAAATGTGCAAAAATGTTTTTAAATGTTAATCTGGATTTGGATACCTTTTAGTATTCCTCATTTACCACTTTTTTTTTTTTGGTAATACTCCTTTACCAATTATCATGGGAGTATGAAGAACTGTATGTATATTTGTGAGTGAGAAATATATTACCGGTCACGTGTAGGAAACACAGAGACACGGTAGGAAAAGATGTTTCCACCTGTGCTCTCATCGGTCCATGTATTTGGCATTTTCTGTATCAAATTGACAAAGTTCTTTCACCTTATTTGTAAATACGGAAAATAATCTTGAAAAGAATTGTGGCTCTCGCAACTAGGCACGGGATAAAATTACTGCCCCACTCTCACGAAAGCCAGAGATCCTACTCATGTTGATGATATTGTACATGCTCCCATTGGCCCTCACGTTGGCGTAGGGGCCACACTGTCTTTCAAGGAAGCTTCTCCATTGTAAATACTAAATATGGTGTCAATCGATCAAACTCAATTAGTCTGGTTAAGGATCTTATGTTAGACTAGATTGGAATTGACTGATAAGATAATTGGTCTTCAAAATCAAAACTGACTGGTGATCGATCTAAACAATTTTTTGGTTTTTAATTACTTCAGTAATTGAAATCTTTATCACTTTATCAATTTGTATAGATAAAAAAAAATTAAATTTTAAATTTTAAAAATAACCTTAAACTGAATTCATATAGATCTATATACAACAAATATCTTGATTTTTAGGGTTTATAATTAATTAATTATAACACAATAAATAAATAAATAAATAAAAGTTTTCTTTTACGTCAATATGCATAGTGAAGCATAATGTTTCACTATTTGCTTTTTCTTTAGATGGGAACACCAGCCATTGGATGGGTTTGTACCCCAGTTGTTGGAGAGGATTCGAATCCCACTATTGAAGGGGGAAGAGGAAAGGTAACAGACTAACAGCCATGAGACTCAAACTCGAGGCCCTCCTAATGAGAGTGTAGGCTTAGTGGCTAGCACACCGCAATCTCACCAACTGCTCTAGACAACTATTGTTACTATTTGCCATTTAATAGTATATAGATTAATGTTGTTTTATGGTTGTCCTTGTTGGTAACTCGGTCATGTAGCAGTGATGATGTGGTCAGTTTGGGTGATATGGCTGAAAGTGATGATATGGCAGCGTTCAGTGTTACCAATGAGATAATATAGCCACATTGTGTGCATGGAGTGGTTTGATTCATCCATGGTAGGTGGTGCGGGTTTCTAGGTTAAAATTGGCAAAATTGGCCTATTTACTCTCGGAGGAATTTTTGACAGTGAAAATGAAATTTTTGGAAGACCGTTTGTTCATGAAAAAAATAGATTGTAATTTATCTACTCCAATGCATCTAATTTCGTCGCGTTTTGATACCGTATGAATAAGTTACGGCATTTGTGGCAATCGGGGGCAGTTTTGACATTGAAGATGAATTTTTTGAAAGAAATTTTCTCCATGTAACAATTCGATAAAAATCTAATCTTTCCAACGATTATGATTTCATCGCATTTCGATTCTGTATGAGGAAGATGCGGCATCAAAAAAGTATATGGGTATTTTGGTCTTTTTACATAGTTGAGTCAATGATCGGGTCTTCTAGAAAGTTGTAGAGCATCCAGTTGTGGTTCCAACGCAATTCATTTCGTCTTGATCGGAAAATATATGAAAATTTTACATACATTTTTGTGAAGCTAGTTTGAGATTCCAAACTAAAAAATCCCAGTTTGCTCTCGGTGTAGGGAGGATTTTTCAGAATTTATTTTTGAAATTTCAAGGGATTTTGTGTAATTTCAATATCTTGAAAGTCTGAACTATTAAGTGTTTTTGGCACTGAAATATATGGAGGCAGGGGCTTGATTGTAATAAAAAGGCGTATAGGGCTGTAGAATGAAGGGCTCAGATGAAGCCACGAAGGCCTTATTCCCATCCAAAGGCTGCTAAGCTTGGGCGCTAAAGTGACAGACCAGATTCGATCTCGAGATCACCCATTGGTTAGGTGCATAAGCCTTAATACTCTAGCGCTGCACTTGATCAAGGTGTTCTGTGGTGTTTCGCATGTGCATAGAAGGTATCATGAAGATCTTGATCTCAAAGATCTCATGAGATCTGATAAAAGCCGATCTTGATGGATTTGGATCCTACGGTCAAAAGCAATTAGTGCTTTATGAAAAAGCAACCGACATCACCATGTGATGTGTCAACACGGGCAAATCCTATGGTTTAGATCTATTGTCCATTGGTTTAACCGGATGGCTATGATTAAAAGATGATTTGATCATTGATTTACGGCCAGATCTGCATCTCTGTTGGGCGCACTGCCGGTGTAGCCTACGCTAACCACTGAAGATTTCATTTTAAGCTATCTCATTGCTCTTCAAATGGTCACATCTCCCTAACCACAAGGCCAAATTCATCCATTCAAGTTGTAGTTTCTTCATTTTTTCGAGCTCTACACATTGGAAGATAAAAAATAAGGGTTCCAGTGAGTATAAGGTCACAGATTTTGTGTGTGAAACATCTCCTTCCATTATTGATCATTGAAAAGCTTGAAGACTTCATGTGAGTTGTTTTACACTCCATTAATGGTGGTTTAGAAGAGTAGTTGTGTAATACCCTACTTCTTAAACCCGGTCTGATTACACGGTTGACCCGGTTTAACTATGCAGGACTTGAACCGGAGAGAGTTAGAGTGGGCTCCTTATGGACTATAATGGCAAGGGTGACCTTAAACACCGGCTGGCCCGACAAGTCCGAGCTAGTGCCAGAAGAGACGGGAGTACCCAAGCTGTGTACATGCACCTACCATAAGGCCATGTACGGATAAAGCATGTATTGTAGCTGTATATTAAGGTATATATGTATACTACATCGTATGCCCGGGGTGGGGTTCGCGCCGAGGCCCGAACTCTGTCAAAATCCCAAGCTTTGGCCCTCAGGTGGGCGGACAGGTGGGCGCACCCACCCACCTGAGTGACCCAGCCATGTGAACTATTTAGTTATTTAAGAAATATATATAGCATTTATGATTTTCTTTTCTTTTCATTTATGACACTCGTACATTGGTGAGGACGGTTAAGAGGAGAGAGAAAAGAAAGGGAAGAAGAAGGGAAGAGGAAGAAGAGAAGGATTTCAGCGGCGCCGAAGCTTGATCTTCCCATTTCGGCGCCGGAAGAGTGATCTTCAACACTAGATCTACATTTAGAGGTAAGCAAAGTTGGGTTCCTTGAACATTCACCATACCCAAGCATAAACCCTTGATTTGAGTAGGGTTACTTGAGATCTTGTAAATCCCCTTTGAAATGATGAATCTAAGGTTTAATAGATGATTTATGTGTTGATCTTGAAGGATTTGAAGAGGTATTGACAAGGTTGGAGAAGTATTGTGGGTTTGAAGTGATTTTGAGGGTTTGAAGGTGTTCTTGAGCAAAAAAGGTAAGATGGTTTCCCATCACTTGAATCTAACCTAGATCTAAGTTAGAACCATCCTATAAGACATTGAAAGTGTGAAGAATGGGTTGGGATAAGCCCCATTTGAATCCCCAAACAATGGAGAAAGTTGAAAAGAAACAACAGTTTTCCCGCCAAGACCGGTGGGCAAGACCGGTGGGCCATCTGGCCCGCCTGTGGACACCCGCCTGAGAGGGCAGGGCCTTCGGGCCTAACCGGTGGGCCACCCTGCCCGTCGGTCTTAACAGGCCCCCCTGGCCCAACCGGCGGGCCAACCTGCCCGCCGGTCCAGATCGGTGGGTCAGACCGGTGGGCCAGATAGGTGGGCTGTCTGACCCACCTGTGAGGCCCCGGAGGTGATTTTTCCATCCGATTGGACCCAAATCGGACGTGTGACCTCATTTTAGGATTCTAAACATGATCGTGTCATTGGATCGTGTTAATTTTGATTCCAAAATGGTGAAGTACTAACCCCTCTCAATCATGTTAGGTTCACCAAATCCTACGCTTCTCGCACTGAATCTCACCCGTACCGAACGGGAATCCTTGTACACTACACGTAAGTAGGGAGAGGACGTTTGGCCTTGTTTCAAGGCATTGTTTGGAATTCATTTAAATGTATCTAGTCTAGTCATGCCATCATGAATATGCTATGTAGATTAGTCATCCTCACATTGTTATGCATGTGTGCTATGTTACTTTCTAAATGCCAAGTGATGAGATGCCTATGTGATGAATGTTGACATCATTGTGCATAATGCATTAATAGACTAGATGCCATAGTTGGCTTGGACACGAGTGCATTGGTGGCCCGTGGTATGGGACGCGGTGGCACTATGCAGTCGTACTATTGTCTATGCATCGTACTATTGTCATATAGGAGCATGCGGTTTAGGATTTTCACCGTCCCGTGCTACGACCCTTCCCAACAGGGGTTAAGGTGTTGGGTTACCATTTGGGGGGAAGCAGTGGTCACGGTTGTCGGGTCACTGTGGCGGTTAGACATAACGCCCGGCGGGTCAATAGGACAGTCGGCAACCCCGGTGGTACATTCAAGAGGGCAATTGTACTGCTTTTAAATTACTGGAGTCAGCACCTTTAATTTCAATCATTTACTTTTCTGTTGAGAGCTGGTGGTCAGCATTGTTTTTACTTTTCCGAGTACTCACGGTGGGCCTTCTCCGACAGTCCTATGGGCGTATCGCGGGATGGAGTTCGCCGCTCGTACCCGGAGTATACGCGCACTGTGGTTGTAGTAGCACTAAACCAAAGACTTAGTAATGTTGCTTAGGTGGATGTGATTTAAAATGTAATGCATGGCATGTAGTGCATATGATTGTGTTTTGATGTGTGGACTGTTGTGTGGTCCATCTTCCCACTTACTGAGCTAGTGAGCTCATCCCACGGGTACCCCCTTTTTAGATGATTTTGCAGGTCATACATCTGACGAGCACAGGGTGGGTCCCACAGTCGAGTTCCCTGAAGAGGACTGGTGGGCCCCTGAGGAGTTAGAGCACTGCACTGATTGCTCGTGCAAGAGTTGTGCTGCGGGAACGCAGTTCTGATGCCGAGCTGAGCTCCACTTCTGAGGCCGAGCTGAGCTCTACTATGTGATACCGAGCTGGACTCAACCCTTGATGTCGAGCTGAGCTCTAGCCTTTGATGCCGAGCCGAGCTGTGTATTCTGATTATTTTGATGGTTTCCTTTATGTACTTGATATGTGAATTGTACTTTTATTGTGTAAATATCATGCCCTCGGGCCCACATGTATATAACTATTGTATCACAATTCGGGTACCAAGTATTATGGGAACATTCACAGGTAAACCTAGTCTTCCGCTAATCTGATGAGCTTATATTAGTTGTGTGTATGTTGTGGTGGAATACAGTATCAGATGATCCTGACAGGTTTGGGTTAACCGGTATTAACCCGGTCACTGGCCCGGTTCAGTGTGAACAGGGTGTGACAAGTTGGGTGGTATTGATGATACCTTATTTCCAAGCGAAGTGAAGAAGAAGAATGAAGAGAGGAGCTTCCCCCTTTGTTGGTAGAACCATTAATGAGTTTTGTTGCTTAATGGGAGTTTTGTTTATTCCATTAATGGGGGTTTGAGGAGGAGGTTGAGGTGTGTTGATAATGCATTGACTCAAAGCCAAAGAGGAAGAGAAGAAAGCAAGTGAGGGTTTGCTTGTGTTTGCTTTGAAGAACAAGAAACCAAAGGGGAGAGAAGGTGTGAACATTAAACTTGTCAGTGCAAGTTTCTAGTCATCCTAGGCAACTGGTTGTGATATTTCCTAATCTTGGATTCACATTATATGCATGTATAATGATATGTATGTATGCTAGGGTTAGTTGTGGATGAACTGTAAGCATGCTAGCTAATTGTGGATGAATATGTTAGGTAGGGCTTAACTGTAGGGCATTGATATAAGCCCCAATTTATTGTATTCTTTAATGAATGTTTAATGGGTGCTAAGCACTGAGAGTGGGTGCTCCCGTGTAGTAAATGCTACGCATTGTACCAGCATTGTGAGTGCCATCTCAGTTAAAAGTAGTATATTGAGTAGGTACGAAGCCTTTATGGGCACTACGCCGGGGACGTAGGCAAATTGCCGAACCTCTTAAAAACCCTATGTTGTGGGTGTGCTTATTGTTTGCATTATATATATTGAAGTGCATAGAATGCCGAATGGGTGTGTACACTTGGAAGTGCCTATAAGAGGCTGAGTGTGCATACAACTGTGTGCAAACAGAGACGTGTGTCAAGGTTTGCTTGCTTAGATAGCAAACAGGTTTTTGGGAATCAGAATTGGACTCACTGATTCACCTCCTCTCGGTGATCACCGGGTTACAATAATTAATTCATGTGATAAAGAACCCAACATACATCTCAATGACAGATTTTTTTCCCCCTTTTTTAAAGAAAACAATGGTCAGATTTTAGTCTAAAGTATGCAAGAAAATTTGTTCAAATGACTCTTTAAGTTCTATTCTGTTCATATTCGGATTTTAGGCGCAGCAAGCCAAGCAAGGATCAAACCTCGATTTCCATGAAAAAAAAGTGAAAAAGAACCAAGTTCAATTCCATTGATGCGAGAGAACGACTACTCTCTCTCTCTCTCCAGAACCCAAATGCAGTAGACCTTTTTAAGTCGTTATATTATACATTCTTCTCTTTCTAAGCAATTCGCTTATCTATCTGAGATGTCGAAGATGGTGGTTTTCATCCTTTCCCTTCTTTTTCTGCTGGGTTTTAATGGTAAGCAAGGTCTCAAACTCTACTCTTCTCTCTCTCAAATGTCTCTGTCTTGCCTGATAGATTGCTTTCTTTCAAGCTTCAAATTGATTTTATTTCATTTCTCTGTAATTGTTACAGATGCAGGTCAAGAATCAATTGAACCGTTGAACATACTTGATCCATCTCCCATGATTCTTCGAAGCTTATCTCACACAGACATTCCTGTTGCTGTGTCTGTGAGTGAAACCCATCTTTATGAGGTTTCTTCTAGCCTTTCAATGGCAGAAAGCTGGGTTAGGACCCATGTTCTAACCTACTTCCCTTCGACCAAAATCACCCACATTGTGGTGGGAAATGATGTCCTTTGCAACAGAGATCAAGAAGAGATGTGGGGTTTGGTTCTGCCATCTCTGAAGAACATTTATTATTCTCTCGTCAGATGGGGTTTGGAGAGAGAAATCAAAGTATCTGCTTCCTTTTCTGGTGCTTGTTTAGATCCAAATTCCAACTTGTTTAGAGATGAACTAGTCACGAATCTTATCAATCCTCTGTTGGGATTTCTTTTGAACTCCAACTCAACCTATTGTGTCTGCCCGATTTCAGATTTTTCCCCATTGTCATCTGAAGCCATAGACTTGGTTTCTGCACATTATGAATCCATCAAAAAGCTTGGGCCTTTTCAGATGAATGGGATCAATGTGGTCCTCTGCACCCA
This sequence comes from Macadamia integrifolia, assembly GCF_013358625.1. Lineage (NCBI taxonomy): Eukaryota > Viridiplantae > Streptophyta > Magnoliopsida > Proteales > Proteaceae > Macadamia > Macadamia integrifolia. The sequence goes on from NC_056559.1 coordinate 8,089,081, forward strand.
GGAAAAACAGAAACCCAAGAGCAGGAAGCTCTCATTCATGAGTTTCAATTTTGAAAACTCTTACTCTGTTCCTGCACATTTGGTAAAAAACCCACTGCCCCCATTAACAGGGATCGCTCCTCAACCTTCGATGTCCTTCTCTTTTGCTCCAAAGGGCTCTCCTTTGGGCATCCCCTCGAACCCACCTGATTCTATCTCATTGCCCCCATGTAGTGCGGTGGACATGGGAGCCGCGCCATCGCCGGAAACAGGGGAGGTGAATCCTCTCTGGTGTGTGGCAAAGCCTAGTGTTCCTGCAGCTACATTAGAGGAGGCTATGGATTATGCTTGTAGGGAAGGTGGTGCGGATTGTGAGGAGATTAAGCCTCATGGAAGCTGTTACAACCCCGACTCGGTTGTCGCCCATGCTTCTTATGCTTTCAACAGCTATTGGCAGAAGAACAAGAGAAATGGAGGGACTTGCAGTTTTGGAGGGACTGCTATGATCATTAATGCGGACCCAAGTAAGCTTCCATTCCTTCTGGTTTTTCTTTTTTAGCATCTGTCTTGAATTCGATATAGAAATTGAGATATTCTTAAAAATATATATATATATATATATATGGGTTCTTCTAGTCTGTTCATCTTCTTCATGTGTGTGTGCTTATTTCAGGTTTTATGCACTGTCGGTTCATCCTTGGTTGATGTTGGCGACATGTTAGAAGAAATTTTTGCTGCAAGTTTATTCATGGATGATGGGTTGGTTTCCCTTTTCTTCTTTATTCCTTGTAATGTAATCTCTTTTTAGGATTTACAGACCAGAAAACTTTGAAAGATTGCTTGGACTGTCCTTTGCATATATCACTTGTAAAGGAGGAAAAGGTACTACTGGGACTACTGTTTTTGTGACTTTGTATGTGTTTCCTTAGATTGGAGTGATTAAATTTTGGGAAAATATCTTCAACATTTTAGATTGAAAAATGAAATATCAGAAGCACACAATATATAAAAAAGATAAAGATAAAGATAAAATAGCTGAACATAGAAAGAGACTAGAAGAGAGAGAACAAGAAGAAAAGAGAACATACAAAGGAGACTAGGAGAGAAAAAGGAAAAAGGGAAAATAGTTGAAGATAGAGACAGGAAAGAAACATCAAAAAATTATGGCAGAAGCTGCTTCTTTTTATCAGAGCCAGGTTTCGATCATGGGACCTGTGGGTTATGGGCCCACCACGCTTCCGCTGCGCCCCTCTGATTTGCTGGTGATATATTAAGTATTATATAAACTTTTAGTACTTAAAGAGAGATCTTTGGCTTCAATCCGTAATTTATCACGACCCCTAAACAAAGAAGGATTAAAGATCTATTTGGCTGAAAGTGAAGTGAAACTATTGGCCCCGCATGTTGATATAGGTAACACTAGATCAACACGGTTCTTTCTCCCTTTTTAATTATGGATTTTTCCCATTATTTTTACTGGTTTTGCCATACTTAATGAGCTTCTTCCTCTTTTAAAATATAGGCTATGAAATGGGTGTTGTGGAGTCCACATTAGTTGACTAATTCATTATATAGACTCAACAGAATACTTAGGATTAAGTTTCCTTCACCCATATGAAAAGAAAATCTCTTCAATATTGATGACTGGAATTGTGATTGAACTCTTTGAAAAGGGTGAATATCATTACCTCCCAACATCTGTTATTGTATAAGGCATGTTTTGTGCCTCGAGTAATCAGATTGGATCGACTTGAATCGATCGGACTAGATCAGTATTGGCCTTGATAACATTTTTAATAAAACCCACATGTATATCGGTCCCATCCAAATCAAGATCGGATTCATATAAACCTTGAGCAATCTTAACCCAATTTCGCCTTCTCAAACTTTAATATGAAGTCTAGAATACCCTTTCCAGTCTCATCAAAGGGTCATATCCGATGGTTGAAAAGATTCAAACAAGGTCTACTGAAAAAAAAAAAAAAAAGTGTTTCAAGTAAATCCATTTGAAGTTCTTCGAACTCCATATACTGTTGTTGACAGTCGAAATCTAGCTGAGTTTTCCAAGAGTTACTACTCCTTGATCAATATTGGAAATATGCTCCTTTCATGTATATAACCCACTATTTCACTCTTGCACATGTTTTAAGGGTCTTTTCAAAGGTCTCCAACTCACATGTCAAGTTTCAACAAAACAAAGGATCTACAATCACCAAGAGATTGCATATCAATACTTGAATCAACAAAAGGATGTATGCCTAGATGGGAGGACATATCATAAATTTTAAATCTGAAATTTGACACTTAAAATTATTCCCTAGTTATCCCATGGTCAGAATTGTTTTCATTACCCTTCCATTGATAACTTATGCATAAGCCTATCCATGTAACCATTTGCACTCAGTGTTTTAGGAATCGGTATCTTATGTTATGGGGAAAGGGTAAAATGGTAAAAAATGATACGATATCAATATCTTTGAAGGCAAAACTATCCGATACGGATGATACATACGAACACATATCAGATATGATATCGATTTCGAAACTGGCCAATACCCCTTCCAATACCATGACCGAGCCCTGTTTGCAATGCTTTAATTGGACAATCAAGTCTGTGCCTCAAATCTTAAGAAATTAAATACTGCCTTAAACGTCATCACCTTTGAAATTTTCACCTATTAGATGTGGTGTGTTTACTTGGACAATTGGGTACTGAGGTGGTCAAGTTCTTCAACCATGATCAGAGATGGTAGAGCACTTCTGAAGTGTAAAGCCCAGTTCCTTCAATCTATGGGTCTAGATAAATTGGCAACACATCAGATTAGACATAACTTCCATCATTGATTGATAATGCTTTGGTGACTTAACTGCTTAAGCAATGGATGGTAATTTAAGAAACCATAAATTAGTGGACAAAATTTGTTTGAACAATCCTAATAGCTGGGTGCTCCCAATGACAACAATTATCCCATCCCTTCATGAAAGTTCCCACTTCCCAGAGAAAAAACATTATGATTAAACAAAAAAGTTTCTTCATTTTATACTTTTAGTTCATATAAAATCCACATGAAATCATAATAATAATAATAATAAAAAAAAAAAAAAAAAAAGCCACAGTGAAGAAAGAATTCCGTCATCGATGACATCTCCAGCTGCAAATACACAAAAATAACAACGTAGAATCTTTGTTCCGAATTATGTGATATAGGCGATACATGGTTCCTAGATATAATATAGGGAAACCTTTTGTTATAAAGATAACAAATACATAATTCAATTATTAGAATAAAGAAAAATGAACCATAACTACATTTGATCCCAAATCCGGATATCTTCTTCATCCCAATCTAAGAACTACTCTCCTATGATAAAAAAAAAAAAAAATCTAAAACTCTACTCTTGTTATGGTACAAAGAGTCATCCCCCCACAAGAAGTACTTATTAGTCCTGAGGGCCCATACTGACCCACAACCGCATGAAACGGATCATATCAGGGTTGAATGAGAATCATTCAACTTTCACTGAAAACAGTGAAGAGCACTAAACATCCCTTGTGAGTGGCCCAAATAAGATAAGAGGAGTCGAACTTAGAATCACACGCTTCTTGAGACGAAGAACCCTTGCCAACTCGGCTACCCCTTAGGGTTCATGAAGAGTCATTAGGGGAACCATAAGATTGCATCTTTCAAACTTCAAAGATCCACAGAAAAAATCCAACCCAAACAAGGGCATTAATGTACAGAAGTATGCATTGAAAAAGAAAGTAATAAATCGTTTAATCTACTTATCCTACACATGGCAAACCTTCAGGCAGGACAAGGGTTTTTTTCAATGGGAACTTAATGACCATACATGTCTGAACAAAATTATTCGGGTTGAGAGATCTAAGTACCTGTCCTGATATTCAGATATCCAGTAAAAACAGCTCCATTCAGCCGAAGAGATGGATTTAGAAGCCAGTCTTCAATTCTTGCCTTGGCAGAAACCAAGTGGGTTAGCCAGGTTCAAGGGTTGTGACCTCTAATTGATGTTATCAATCACAACTAGTAAACTGGTATAGTCTTGGATGTTTCAAGTCAGACACTCTTCCTCGAAGAAAAGAGGCTTACTAATATCAACCAAATAGAACAACTTTTTCAATGCGAGAGCATCCATGAAAGAAATTTACATGGTTGGATTCATCATCATAGAGTATACTAGTTATTTCAACCATTTCTACTTGTGGATGTTTTAGGATGGTCAAAATTCATCAATTTATTTTTAATTTTTTTGGTGCCAAAAGCTTATTCAGTCCCCTGTCCAAAAAGACCAAGGTCTTCTGATACTGAGCTATTTCTTAGATTACTATTCTTACTTGTTTAAGAAAATGACTTGCTAAATTGTAATTAGATTCATATCAGTAATCTTTACCGTTAAAGAGATTTAATTACTCATTTGTTTGAATCAAAACATCAATCTCAAGCAGGGACGCAGAGAATGTTGTAGTTATCTATATTAAGTATTGTAACCAGCATAATTTGAGTGGAATGGTTTGGATTTTGGTTATGGCTAAAGATAATGATTCTCTTCATCATAGTTTGGTAATCAAAACCTAGCTATGTACAGAGTAAACAAGCAACCCCATAATGATTATCTTCATCATAGTTCGATAATCAAAACCTAGCTATGGCAGAGTAAACAAGCAACCCCCCCCCCCCCTTTTTGAAATTTGATACAATTATGTTAAACTTTTTTTTTTCCTGGCAAATATTCTGTTCCTAGTTTTAGTTGGGCAAATTACCCCTAGGCTTTGTAAGTCTTCCTATATCAATGCTTTGTGGCATAACTCAGGTGCACGTAAAAGATTGAGAAGAGAACAGAAGTAGACAAATTCACTTCAAGTGAATGTGACTGTTGAATTAGAGCACATATATAGGGTCAATATGTACTAAGAAAAATAACTTGTCAGCATTTTGAAAAATCAACGTCTCACAATACACATTTAGAGAAACACAGAAAAACGAATACAAAAAACAGAGCATTTAACACGGATGATGAAACACAGAAAACGGACAGAAAATCTTGCAGTGAAATAAAAACCCTAATTGTGCAGTGTGACCTTGGAAACCACCATCAATCACCTTTTCATAAGTTGGAATGCATCTGAAATGACTAGAAAAATACCATTATGGCAAGAACTTTTTATGTTGTAGGATACAAGAATAATGTAACTGAAACTAGTTCCATACCAAAAAATAAATCTGGAATTAGTCAAAATATTTATGGCAAGAACTTTTTTTTGTAGGATACAAGAGTAATGTAACTGAAACTAGTTCCATACCAAAAAAAAAAAAAAATCTGGAATTAGTCAAAATAAATGTAACCATTCTATCTCTAGGTAACTATTAATATTTGAACATGATTCAGGAAAAGCACTGCCCTACAGTGAGATGAGTTCCATTATATTGCACATTCTCCATGTGATGAATGACCTGACAACTTCCTAGTTCCTACAGAAAATTTGGTACCTTGTTGGCGAGTTCTTCATTGATCAGACCTACAGAACAGAGAAATTTCCCTTTCCCCCCTTCCCCCTTCTTTTACTTACATCACAAAGGGAGAAGATTCATACCCATTCAAAATTGGTTTCCTTTGGCAAAACCAAAGCAATTAGGCATTCTGATGGATTAGGTGAAATTGCAAGCATTGAACAAATGTCTGGTGAATACGGAAGAATGAAGAGCAGTCTTGCCCACAAGGATTTCCCTATTGGGATCTTGATCACTCCTGCACATTCCCTCTGCTTCAAGTATGATACAAAATCCTGAAACTGCATCATGAAATACAAAATTAAAAAAAAAAAAAATGTATTACAACTGAACAAAATAAAGGCATTACAGTTTCACTATGATGCTTGATGGAACACACCCACATACACATGTGCAGAGGACCTGCATGTGTATCATGTTCAAAGGATCAAAACCTACAGCATGATGAGAGAATTTTTTTACTATCCTTACAGTTCAAGTAAATGTACAAGATCAGCTGTTCAAGTTAATTGCCAGTCTAGTAAGTCCCTTAGGCCCTCTTTGGTATCATTTTTCTTTTTTATTTTTGTTCACAAAAATGGTTTTGGATGCATTTGGCATCATTTATGGAGCTTGTTTCGATTTAAAAAAAATTGGTAAAACACAAAAACCAAAAAGATATCAAGAGTCATTTATGTGTTTTAGCCAAAAATGATTTTCAGTTATTTTTGCACTGGACTTTAATGAACATGTGCTTAAAGGCTCAATATGGAGGGGAAAAGTAGTCATTTGCTTTGTAATTAGAAATCCATGCCCCTTACCCCCTCTTCTTCAATCCAAAGTGGAGAAAGAGAGTTATAAGAAGGATGGGTGAAGGGAATCTCTTCACCCATTTCTTTAAAAAACTATTTTACACATAGAGATACCAAACTATTTCTCACAAAAAATCATTTTTGTCAAGTAGTTACCAAACCATTTTTATGTTTTGATAAAAAATGGTTTTCATTTATGATTTTTGTTAAATAGATAAAAATAAAAAAGAAAAATGATACCAAAGAGGGCCTTAAATAGGCCCATCCAATCCTGGATCTGTATTCTTTACTGATATAAGTGGTAAGTTATAAGGTCACACTATGTTAGCCTGGGAATGGAAGGGACAGAACTTAGATGCAGCAGTTAAAATTTATAAACGACAACTATTTCTAATTGTCAAGGTAACACAGGTCAGAAATTGTTCTGCAAGTCTAGAACCACAGACCCAAGAAATTGACTAACTCACATGCAAACATGTGTGACAGACATGTCTGCACACATACATGCACTATAAATAAATTTTCTAGAAAATAATTAGTTAGGGAGGTCTAATTGCAAACACATATTAGATTGAAGAACCAAAGTTGATCACTTGAAAGTTCCACAGATGGGATTGTGACTTACGCCTTTGTGGTCACCAGTTGTAGATGGGAGCAATCGACAGACCTCTCTCTACATCAAAGTGAATTTTAGAGTTAACAGAATTTTGAAAGTAAACATTGTGCAATCATCACTAAACACAGGAAAGAAAAAATTGAAGGCAATTGGCGAAGTATCCAACGTAGAGTCTGAAATGCCATGTTCCATATATATAATAGTAACAGGACAGTGGTCACTGGTTACAACCAGGCAAAAAACACACCAATCATGATAGTCAACAAAAACATATTAGTTTGAACACTAAAAAGGAAAATCCTGATGACAAGAAAGATGCCAAATGGTTCATTCACATCCATGGAACTGATGGAAGAACAGGAAATATGACACATGATAGTACAGAAGGAAAGATGCAAAAGTCAAATACTATTTTATTAATATTAACACTCTACCCTAATTGGCACTCGCTTCATAGACTGGATGAGAATGTGAGAAAATGTTGCTCCCGGAATGATAGTTGTAAATCTATATCATGGACTATTGGTGATGTTAATAGGATGAATGGGAGAATTCTTGTGTGTCTTTAACTTATCACACAAGTCCTCTATTTACAATATAAAATCATGATAGGAGTACAAAACAAAAACTATAAGATAATTATAAGTATACCTTCCCTATCCAGCTGGCCCACTCTAATTAGGGTCAGTGGAGGGGGGAAACCCCAATGTGCCCCTGTGGCACACTTATCCTTATTCTAACAGGCGATTTCCAATTCAACTAGTCAGTGGTACCAATAAGGAATTTACACCAAGCAGCTTGTTGCCAACTCACTCTCAGATACAGCGCCATAAGTACCAGATATTGGACCTTCGAATTCCCGGATGCAGGGTTTATTGGTATAATTATTTCTGGGGTTTCCTGGAGCCCTATAACCTATAATACCAGAATACCAGATCATAGGTCAGGTAGGCTGCGTCTCCCAATTGCTGCACATTGCAACCATTCATTGTCGCTGCCCTATATCACCCTGATCCATCGCCGCACGTTGTAACTGTGATCCACTGCTCCCTGCATCTCCCCCTACCCTAGTTAACAATTCGGCCGAATAATTCGTGAATTAAATAAAAAATTCTGACCGAATCCAAATTAAAAATAAAATTCGGTAAAAAACGTGCTTTTTACTAATTTGATTTTAAAAAGCGAATAGTTCGGGCCGAATCGAATTAAACTGAATTATTCGGTCCACTTAAACAGTATTAAAAAAAAAAAACAA